>NC_079438.1:29581218-29672506 GCF_903798145.1 Danio aesculapii | reverse complement strand
AATGTAGGACTACACACGCACACACACACATGCACGCACACACACACACACGCTCACACACACATGCTCTCTCTCTCTCTGTCACACGCACGCACGCATACATACTCACTCGCTCTCATACACACAAACACACACACACTCGCACACACTTACACATGCACACACACCACTCGCATGCACACACACTCACTTGCTCGCATGCACACACAGACATTCACTCTCACTCACACACACACACACACGCACATACACACACACGCAGACACACACACAGACTAGGCATGTGCCGGTATCACATTTTCATGCTGCGATTAATTGATTGAGCTTTTATCACGGTATACGGTATTATCACGATATTGTAATTTTACTAGAGAAACAAGTAAAAAAACACAAAAAACTTCAGTTTCGTCAACTTAGTAACTTTAATAACTTTTTAATTAACTAAAAGTACTTCAAACATTTAAATACAAATAAATATAAATAAAACAATATAAAAGTAAACTTGAGCAATTATATCAAAGTGAATGTGCAAAGGGAAATCGTCTTCGATTAGCAATCCCTCTGCATTTTTTTGGAACCCAAAATATTTCCAAACCTCTGACTTTTTTTTTGAAGGGGGATAAATTGTCGGCAGCGTTCCTCCTTCCGCCATGCTTCTTCTTCGTGTGAGGATTAGAGAGCGGTGGCAGCGGCGGCGCGCCCTGCGTGTACACAGTGCTTCTACATGCGGGGATTGCAGCAAATACGCAGTGTTTCTTCAAGTGGTTGATGGAAAATAAGCTAAGGCGCGTTCTAAGAATATAAATTCGGATCTATTATTTTTCACTGTATTTTGAAGTGCCCGCGATAACAATATCGTGCATATTCATTCCCGTGATTTATCGCATTACCGAATACCGGCACAAGCCTAACACAGACATTCACTCACTCACACACACACACACAAACTCTCTCTCTGTCTCTCTCTCTCACACACACACACACACACACACACACACAAACTTTCTGTCTCTCTCACACACACAAACTCTCTCTCACTCACACACACACACACACGCACACACACACACACACACACAAACTCTCTCTCTGTCTCTCTCACACACACACACACACACACACACACACACAGCTGTGGTTATAAATGTGTGTGTTCTTGTGTTCAGATGTCTGTTTCCTCACACTGGATCCAAACACAGCACACACTCAACTCATTCTGTCTGAGGAGAACAGAGAGGTGAAGAGTGTGGAAGAGAAACAGCCGTATCCTGATCATCCAGACAGATTTGATGGTGTGTATCCTCAGGTGTTGTGCAGAGAGAGTGTGTGTGGACGCTGTTACTGGGAGACTGACTGGAGTGGAGATTATGTGGATATATCAGTGTCATATAAGAGCATCAGGAGGAAGGGACGAGGTGTTGAGTGCTGGTTTGGATGTAATGCTCAGTCCTGGAGTTTGATCTGCTCTTCCTCCAGATTCATATTCGTACACAATAACACAGAGACTCGTCTCCCAGTGAAGCCGCTCAGCAGTAGAATAGGAGTGTTTGTGGATCACAGTGCAGGAACTCTGATCTTCTACAACATCTATAGAGACACAATGAGCCTCATCCACTCAGTCCAGACCACATTCACTGAGCCGCTCTGGCCTGGGTTTATAGTCTATCTTGGATCATCAGTGAAACTGAGCTGAAGACTGACAAGAGATTTACCCACAATCCTCTGCAGGAGCAGTCAGCAGCTGTGTGTGTGTGTGTGTGAGAATTGTAACTCCACAGCTGATGTAACAGCAGCTCTCCTTGCTCCACATTCCAGACAGCGTCCTTATAACACACTGTTGTTCAAAGGTTTCAGCATCATTTCTGCTCTTGTAATACTTCAGATCTTTTGTAATTCTGGACCTAACGAACGCTTTAAAACTCTAAATCTCTTGAGCATGTTCATCATCTGTTCTGTTTCTTCTTGTGATAAGTAGAGCAAGTTTTGCTGGAGCAACTAAACAGTGAATGACCTGCCATTTCAGTTTGTGTTTCTGACTATCGGTCTTTGTCAGTCACGTGCGTTTGTTGTGTGTTACGTCACACCTGCGCCATTTTGGTGGTATCTCTTCCTGAGACAACTTGAGAGACGCATAATAATGCAAGAGAGATCCATGCCAAAAAAAGGTCAAGTTGGAGAAGTACAAGAAAATTTAGCCTACACGGGACTGCAATAAACTAATCGAAGATGCCAGGGATCGTCATTTTGATAAACTGTCTTATATTCAGGATATAGATCCGTATAAATTAATTGCAAACCAAGGGAGTGCTCTGTCACCTACCCATTGCTGAAATATCTATTCAGTTTAAACCACTGATTGATCTAATGTTTAACTTTGAGAAAAAGCATTCGTCTCTGTTCTTTAAAGGGTTATTCAGTTCAAGTAATATCTGCTTACCTTGTGTTGTGATGTACCAGTTTTGTTATTGTGAAGAACAATAAATGAGTTAACAACAAATTAAGTCATCCTCCATTTATTTACATTTATACAAATGATATTTTTATTCAGGCACTGAGGGAAAATTCATTTCAGGAGTAATGCATCATATTGTTTACATAAGACAGGATGAAACATTAGCAAAACACACTCATACACACAGTGAAAGAAACAAAGCTACAAAAACGTGAAGGAATTTGCAAAGAATGCATCAATTAAGCACAGAATGCATTTATACACCTGGGCTTTTAACTCTTATTGACAACTACAGCTCTTCTACACTACAGTTGGACATTGATTTATTGAGCACAACAGACAGTTACAATCCTCTGCTGTAATGTGACATCTTCACCTTCACAAGAGTATCATGTTGAGGGTCAGTGCTTGTTATTAAGATTTTGTGTTTTTTACTGTTTGGTACTTGAGCATCATTCTTGTCACAAAATCCATCAGTATCTCCTCATCAGTGTTTCTCACCATCTTCAACCTCACATGTCTCCTTCTCTGCATGTTGTTCGTCCACATCTTCAGCTGACTGCAGTGTTGGTTTTATTTCCTTCTCTTAGGTTGTCTTGCAGAGTGTGCGGTGTCTGTCTGTGTAGTATCTGTGTGGCCCAGATGTAGAGATGGTGCTCAGTCTGGGTCAGTCTCCATAATCTCATATGCAGGTTAGCTGGCAATGACAAAGTTAGAAATGTATTTACAGCAAAAATATTACACTTAGAATAAGTAAAAATAAATGTACTATAATGCTACATGCTAATGGAAATATGACAGTTTGAGCATAAGAAACCTAAATTGAAATTTGAACTTTTAAAACATTCAGAAAGAACATTTACTGATAATTTGCTCATCCCTTTGTCATCCAATATATTTATTTTGATAAACTGCAGTTTTATGAAGCTACAGTCTGAAGGTTTAAAATATTTCATCTAATGTTTTCAACAAAAACCTATATTTGTTTTAGAAAAAGGACAGTCGAAAATGTACTTTTTGACAGGGGGTAAGTAAATCAGCAAATGTAAGTTGTAACAAAGATTTTAAAAGTATTTTACAATATTTTAACAATCAATTACTTCACAATCTTAAATCCAAATGCACTACGTTGATTCACTAAGATTTAAATGCAGTTCTACCCCCAAAACTAAAGTGTTACACTGAATTAAAATAAGTATTAAAAGCTCAATGACAATTGTAAAGTTACTTAAATATTCTTACATACTTACCTTTGTGAAAATGTCGAGAGCATAAACGGAGATATGCCAGCAAAAGATATATTTTGTGTCTCAACGCAGCAGGCCAGGGCACCCGATGCACTGCTACAGTCTGTCAATATCCTCTCTTCTGAGTGGGAAATGTAATATATCTGTCGTCGTGATAATTTGTTTACCTTTTCGATCGCGTGATTTGCTATTTACTTACAGCCCTTAACACAACAAGAACGTAACACTGTGTTTACTCTGCGAAAGACGCTAAACATACAACAGCTCACGTTAACTCGGATACAACACAAATGGCGGCTATGTCCCATAATGCAATTCGGTGTTTACGAGGGTGACGTCACCTGACAAAGACCGATAGCTCGCTCTAGAATAAACTTACATTGAGTCCAATTCTGTCCACATCTGCTCAACATATCAAACTATTGTGTTCAGCGTCTCCACTCCAGATAGCGATGATCCACAGTCTCTCTCTATGTCCACAGAAGATACACTTGTCATGGACAATAGAGTTAACAACACATATGAAAGCATTCACTGCCATAATCCCCTGCAGAATCCTCCATTGTAAATCCCCAACACGTTTTGTCAATGTTGCTTTATACCAAACTCTCCACACTGGTTTCCCCCTACAGTATCATCAAATATCCATTCTTTCTGTTCATCTGCCTCTGTCTTCTCTCTGTTCCCTGATAATAATCCTAACATTAGACATTTGTTTGGACATGATGTGCTCTCTTCAACAAGCAGCTTTTCTCTTCATTCTGCAGGCTGTTCGCTCTGGCAGTTGGTCAGATATTTGTAAGCTAGCCTATAATAAACAGCAGAGTTATTCTGCAATCAGGTGATGTGCTCCATCAGGCGCAGTCATCTGAATAGTATCTTGTAGTGTGCTGTGCTGCAGTTTTCAGATCATGTAGTGTGCGCACGTTTAAGATTTGAGATAATATAAGGGTCATTCCTGGCATTCGCTAATATTTCAGCTTGAGCAAACTCATGTTTAAAAGTGTATTGATTATATTGTTGACTAGTCTACATAATTAGGCACAATTTAAACATTCACAACATCATCTTTTCCCTCCTCAGGCATTAAAGCCTTTATATTATTTTCTCTTTTATTCTTATTTGGACAGCCATTATTCTCAACCCCATAACGGACTAAACTGAGTTGCTAATATTAGTATTTCACAAAGCTTTCGCTATAAAACCAACATTTCCCTGTTGCTCATATGTCCCTCAAATCAGTTTAATGGCTAAAATATCACATTTCTGAGGAGTTTTAGATTTAGATGTGATTTAAGTTACAATTATACAACTCCTGCATTCTGTGCTCTCTTCATTTCTCTAAAAAGTTTTACATTTAGATGTCTTACCCAAACCACATATTCACAATGGTAGGCCTTAACATGGTGGTTGGTACTCAGCAAGAAGTTTTTCTATATTTAATTGTTTCCCAATATGAATGTCACAGGGTCGAGAATACAGTGACAGGGTTGAAGACTGTAACAGGGTTGAGGGGTGTGGTGCCTGATTGGTCTTATGACATTGATCGTAAGAGACACAAAAAATCAATGATGTATTCTGATACCCCGATGCGTAACAGCACAACTCTTAATGAGGAAACCAAGCGTAAGAGTAAGGAGAGGCGCCTCAGCAAGAGGGCGCGCAGGACCAACAAACCAACTGAAGGAACTCTAACTGACCTCGCTGCTCAGTTTAAACACATAACTCTTAGTGCATGAATGTGTAGGCGCACTATCTATGAAGGCTGAGCATATAACTGCCAAATAATTGACTTATACTCAGATGACTATGTATTTGTCTTCCCGAGGGATTTTCCCACTGTTTAAATGATATATGCTCTTTGAATGTGGAATTTAATTAAGATGTGCACCTGTGTTTATGATTGATCTATGTTCTGTTTCTGAACATTGTTTATGGGACCTGTCTCCCAACACTGTCCCAGCTTCGATCGTTATCTATGCATGATGAGTATAAAAGCTGAAATGTACAAACCAGTTTCACGCTTTCTGACTTCTGTATAATGGATGTCTTAGGCCCTTTATTCTCAACGGAGGATAAAGGATTTTGATTCTGTTATATGTCTTTTGTTTATTCTACTTTTTCACTGGATTTTATTTTATTAATAAAAGTATATTTTATTACTTATCTTCACTGGAGTGGACATTGACTTCATTTTCCAGAACCCATCAAGTTACCCTGTGTGGTAAAGTATGAATCTAATTTATTCTTTTTGCAAAAACATTATAAAGACGATCCTTTAACTAAACTCTAGCTAAGAAACATAGCGAAGGGAGGATCCTGGTTTATCTTTGTTTAATTAGGGTAATTAAATAAAGGCGATCCAGCACAATGGTCATGGCTGAATGTACGCTCTGCTTCAACGTCTACAGACGGCTCTTGCCGCACCAGTCAGCGGTTCACATAGAGACAAACTCGGACGAGAAGAGGCTTTTGCTCTCGCTTGCCACTGGCTGTCTGGACATGTGGAAGATGCTGTGCACATTGCCCGGCTGTCGCAGAACACCATGGGAAGAGCAATGTGTCAGAAAATGGCTCGGGAGTTGCGGTGGTTGCAGTCCACTCAACCGATGGTTCCTGTGATGTCTTAGTTGCCGTCGTCGGAAGACGATGATCGGGAACCAGATGACCCGGAAGCCGGGCGTCTGTGTGCCGACCCCTGCTGCAGGCTCGCTATGGAGCGCATCCAGACCCAGCTCTCAGACCTCAGCAACCAGGTGGAGGAGGAAGAGGAGGTCTCCAGCAGCGGCGGCACCATCCCCGGACCCGGCCCTCAAGTGAGGGGTGGCCAAAGGTCCTAAGCCCCCCGGACCTCTGGAAACTTACGACCCACAAAAGTACCCCTACCCGGACCACGTTCCCGCCCTGAGTTGAGTATGGTTATAGCACTTTCTGTTGGGCTGGTGGGGGTATATCATCAGGGCTGACTTTTGACTTACATCCCCTTTCTGCAGACTTGTTCTTGGAAGAGATCGACGGTTTTCAACTGGGAATTTCCTTTTTATCAACCATCCAGCGTGAGTTCGAGCTTGGTACGCAAAGGGTTAGAGCTCTCATTTGCAGCTAACGCAGGCACGTTGTGGGGTCCAAGAGGTGAGAACGAAGCAGGCGAAAGAAGGCAGACTGATCTCCTTTTTTTTTTTTTTTTTTGAATATGTTCCAAATGAAGGAATTCAAAAAGCTTACAGCACCTGGTAATCCCAGGCGGTCTCCCATCCAAGTACTAACCAGGCCCAACCCTGCTTTGCTTCCGAGTTCAGATGAGATCAGGCATTGCCAGGGTGGTATGGCCGTAAGCGAGAGCAGCAGTAAAGAGTTGGCTATTTAAAAATAGGCGCAGCACCAGGAGCCGAGCGCCGCTCAGCTTGCCTTGAAACAGCACCGACAGAAACAATGCCCTTGGCCCCTCAATAGTTTACCTCTTTTTTTAAAAAAAAAATGTATTTATTAATTTTTTTGCCAAATGAAGGAATTCAAAAAGCTTACAGCACCTGGTATTCCCAGGCGGTCTCCCATCCAAGTACTAACCAGGCCCAACCCTGCTTTGCTTCCGAGTTCAGATGAGATCAGGCATTGCCAGGGTGGTATGGACGTAAGCGAGAGCAGCAGTCAAGAGTTGGCTATTTAAAAATAGGCGCAGCACCAGGAGCCGAGCGCCGCTCAGCTTGCCTTGAAACAGCACCGACAGAAACAATGCCCTTGGCCCCTCAATAGTTTACCTCTTTTTTAAAAAAAAATGTATTTATTAATTTTTTGGCCAAATGAAGGAATTCAAAAAGCTTACAGCACCTGGTATTCCCAGGCGGTCTCCCATCCAAGTACTAACCAGGCCCAACCCTGCTTTGCTTCCGAGTTCAGATGAGATCAGGCATTGCCAGGGTGGTATGGCCGTAAGCAAGAGCAGCAGTCAAGAGTTGGCTATTTAAAAATAGGCGCAGCACCAGGAGCCGAGCGCCGCTCAGCTTGCCTTGAAACAGCACCGACAGAAACAATGCCCTTGGCCCCTCAATAGTTTACCTCTTTTAAAAAAAAAAAAAAGTATTTATTTATTTTTTGGCCAAATGAAGGAATTCAAAAAGCTTACAGCACCTGGTATTCCCAGGCGGTCTCCCATCCAAGTACTAACCAGGCCCAACCCTGCTTTGCTTCCGAGTTCAGATGAGATCAGGCATTGCCAGGGTGGTATGGCCGTAAGCGAGAGCAGCAGTCAAGAGTTGGCTATTTAAAAATAGGCGCAGCACCAGGAGCCGAGCGCCGCTCAGCTTGCCTTGAAACAGCACCGACAGAAACAATGCCCTTGGCCCCTCAATAGTTTAACTCTTTTTAAAAAAAAAAAATGTATTTATTAATTTTTTTGCCAAATGAAGTAATTCAAAAAGCTTACAGCACCTGGTATTCCCAGGCGGTCTCCCATCCAAGTACTAACCAGGCCCAACCCTGCTTTGCTTCCGAGTTCAGATGAGATCAGGCATTGCCAGGGTAGTATGGCCGTAAGCGAGAGCAGCAGTCAAGAGTTGGCTATTTAAAAATAGGCGCAGCACCAGGAGCCGAGCGCCGCTCGGCTTGCCTTGAAACAGCACCGACAGAAACAATGCCCTTGGCCCCTCAATAGTTTACCTCTTTTTTTAAAAAAAATGTATTTATTAAATTTTTTGCCAAAAGAAGGAATTCAAAAAGCTTACAGCACCTGGTATTCCCAGGCGGTCTCCCATCCAAGTACTAACCAGGCCCAACCCTGCTCTGCTTCCGAGTTCAGATGAGATCAGGCATTGCCAGGGTGGTATGGCCGTAAGCGAGAGCAGCAGTCAAGAGTTGGCTATTTAAAAATAGGCGCAGCACCAGGAGCCGAGCGCCGCTCAGCTTGCCTTGAAACAGCACCGACAGAAACAATGCCCTTGTCCCCTCAATTGTTTACCTCTTTTTTTTTTTAAAAAAAAATGTATTTATTAATTTTTTTGCCAAATGAAGGAATTCAAAAAGCTTACAGCACCTGGTATTCCCAGGCGGTCTCCCATCCAAGTACTAACCAGGCCCAACCCTGCTTTGGCTCCGAGTTCAGATGAGATCAGGCATTGCTTTTTTTTTTTTTTTTTTTTTTTTATTAAAAATAATTTTCAAATACAATGAAACAATACATTGAGTGACTTTTCAAACATCAAAAATAAAAAATAATTATATAAAATATATTCATTTGTATTTGTCCCACATCCAGGTAACACCATTCACATTAAACTCTAACATTGCATTTTGTTCTACAAACATTTCTATAAATTCACCTTCTTTGTCATTTAATAAAAAATATCCCCGTAATAACCTAAATGATGTTTCCATTTTGTTTTTAAATAATATCCATACATCTACTTTTCTTTTTTCAAATTTTGCAATATTCCTTCTTTGCCATATTACATTCTTCGCAATTATTATACATAAATTAAAAACAGTCATATTAAAACCGTTACCCTTGTAACCAAATAAAAACATTTTCTCCCATTCCTTTTGAGTCATGTTCTCATTATATTTATCTTTCAGCATAGATTTAATAATATGTTTGATTCTTTCCATAAACACACTCAATTCTTCACAGTAAAAAAACAAATGTAAAAAACCTTCTTCTTCATTTTTACAGACTTTACACATTGCATCTCTCTCTATCCCAATTTTACATAACCTCATTTCAGTTAAAATATAATTATGTCTCAATAAATAATTAAAATCTTCCAAAATTGGATCCATATATTTTGTTTCCACATTTTGCCATATTTCACTTTCATTTAAATCATCATATCTTTCTTTCCAATAATTGTTTGCAACTGGTTTTACAAAAGCCATTTCTCTAAAACACAAATAAAAATCTTTTACTTTACAGTCAATAAAAATCTTGTTCTCTCCATTTTTCTTTTTAAAATACAAATCAGGCATGTCTCCTTTTTCTCCCTTTTCGTTTTGTTCAATTCTTTCAACCCATTCATGTGGTATTGCTCTTTTTAAATCCTCAAACTGTTTTACAAGTGTTCCTTTCCCTACATTCACTTCATTTTCAGATAACATGTCTTCTATTGCTTGAAATGGAAGATAGCCTTTTATCACCTCATAGAGCAGATCCTTTACTTGCCTAATTCCAGCTTGCCACCATTTTTTATAATATATTACATTTTCATCTTTCGTGATGTTCAGGTTTAAAAACAAAGGTTGTTCTAACAGCTGGTTTCTTCCTTTAGGTACAATCAGCATATTTTCTAAAAAGTTTCCCCAAGCTTCTAAAACCTCTTCATAAAATGTTGGTATACCTGTCCACATTTCTTTTTTTGTTTTCATACATAATACACTACATCCCTTATTTACTCCACCACATTTCTTTAAAAAGTAATCCATGACATTTTTCCACACTTCTTTACTCTTAACATCTACAAAACATTTTACCAATTTCACCCTTAATGTTTTCATCCTTAAAAGTGGGTCTAAAAGCCCAAGTCCCCCAACTTCTTTCCCTCCAATCAACGTGTCATATGATATTTTTGCTCTTCCTTTTCCCCATAAGAAATCTAAAACACATTTTTTTATTCTTTTATAGTATTCACAAGGCAATGGGGTAACACTCAGTACATACCACATTTTTGAGAGCATTAGAGAATTAATCAATAAAACCTTTCCCTTCAATGTCAGGTTTCTCAATTTCCAATATCTCAATCTAATTTCAACCCCTTTTAAAACTCCCTCCCAATTAAAATGATCCGCTTTATTAAAATCCAAACCAACCCAAATGCCTAAAATCTTTATATGTTCATACTCTTCCTTAAAATGTATGTGCTGAGGTAAAACATCTGCCCTTCCAATCCTCATACACACACTCTTTTCAACATTAATCTTAGCTCCCGTCCCCTTACAATACCTATTTAAAATCCCCATTGCCTTTGTTACACTTTGAATGTCTTCAACCAACAAGGTTGTGTCATCTGCATACTGGTAAACTGGCTCATGTTCAGTTCTTTCTTCTATTTGTATTCCTTTTATTCCATTGACTGCTTTTATTGCTAGTCCCAATGGTTCAGCTACTAATGTATACAGTAGTGCAGATAGTGGACATCCTTGTCTTATAGACCTTGTTGGTTGAAAACATTCCGTTAAAAAACCATTGCATTTAATACATGTTAAAATATTATAATAAAAAATGTTGATCCATTTCCTAAAATTCTCCCCAAATCCAAATGTTTTAATCACTTCAAACAAATAGTCATGTTCCACTCTATCAAATGCTTTCTCTAAATCCAAACTAATTAAATAACCATTCATATTTTTCTCCTTCATATACAATAATGTATCTCTTATATTTTGAACTGTGTCTAATATGTCCTTCCCCTTGACTCCATATGCCTGTGTGGTGCTAATAATTTTAGGTAAAACTTTCCTTAATCTGTTTGCTAAAACCTTTGCTAAAATTTTAAAATCTGTATTTAACATTGTTAAGGGCCTATAATTCTTCAGATCTAAAGGACTTCCTCTTCTTTTGTATATCATTTTAATCATTCCTATCTTCATTCTTTCACTTAATTCTTCTTTTTTAAAAACCTCATCATATACTTCTTTTAAAACAGGTACTATCATTTCTCTAAAATTCTTATAAAACTCATTGGTTAACCCATCTATGCCTGGACTTCTCTCTGTAGTTAACTGTCTTATTGCTTCATCAATTTCTACTTCAGTTATCCCTGCATCACAAAAAACTTTATCTTCATCTGAAACTTTTAGTTTTATTTGATTTAAGAGAAACAGTTGATCGTCTCGTAGTTCCTTGACTCTTAAACATATCTTCATAGAAATGTTTAACAGCTATTAAAATTTCCTCAGTTCCTTGTTTTAATTCTCCATTTTATTCAACACCTCTTTCATTAAATCTGCTTTCTGTCTATTCTTTTCTAAGTTAAAGAAGAATTTTGTACTTCGATCTCCTTCAACAGTGTACTTTGCTTTGCTTCTAATTATAGCCCCTCTGCATTTTTCATTTTCCATCTCTTTTAGTTGTTCTTGTAAATCTATTATTTTCCCAATATCTTCATTTTGATCTATTTGCAGTCTTTTTATTTCCTCTTCTAATTCCTTTCTTATTTTCATTTCTTTATTATTTTTAACTCTTTTTACAATTTGACAATATTTTATTGAACATTTTTTCATGTCTAACTTCATATTGTCCCACCATATTCTTTTATCTTCTCTATACATTCTGTCCAATTTACTGTTTGCAATTATTTGTGTAATTTTTTCTTTGTATGTCTCATGTTTTAAAATTGTTGCGTTCAAAATCCATACACCTAATCCCCTTTCAACTTTTGCACAATCTAATTTTACACAAAAAAACGAATGATCACTAAAACTGACTTTTTTATAAAATAAACTTTTGATAAAATCCTTCATTTCTACATTACATAACATATAATCAATCCTACTTAACTTCAGCTCATGTAAAACCAGTTGCATTCTTGAAAATTCCCTCTTTGTCTTGTTTTTCTCTCTCCACACATCTATTAAATTGCATTCTGTCATCATTTTCAGTAGCTCCTCCCTCCCCTTGTCTTTTCTATATACCATCTTACTCCCCAGATCTAATTCTGTAAAAACAGTATTAAAATCTCCAATTACATTAACATTCTGCCATTTTTTTACATTTATACTAACGTTTTTAAAGAAGTTCACTTTTTCATTTTCTTCATTGGGTGCATGAATATTATAAATGATGAAATGATCTTCTCCTTTTTCTAATTTCATCGCCATGCTTTTCCCAACTCCATCCTCAAATATGACTTTTTCTTTTTCATATGTACCTCTTTTTATTAAAATCGCTACTCCACTACCCAGTTTATCCTCTCCATTGTTAAAATATATTTGACCATCCCATTTGCTTTGAACCATTTTAACACTTTCCTTTTTCCAATTTGTTTCTTGCAAAACAATCACATCAGCTTCTTTACATAACACCAACATTTGTTCAAATTTCTCCACATTCAATAAACCTCTTGCATTCCACGATAAAATGTTAAAAAACATGATAAAAGATATTAAAATATTAAAACCAACCATTATTTTTAGTCTACTCCTCTACCTCTGCATACCCATTTTTTTCACTCAACCAACAGCCCCTTCCATAAAAAGAAACACACATTAAAATCATGTTAAAATAGATAAAAAGGTTAAAAAACATTATTTCTCATCATCTTCTTCCAGCCCTCTTAACACTTCATACCTATTAACGTTTTTTACTCGCACCTTTGTCATCATCTTTTTTCTTGCACTGTCCACATTTGGTTTTACCTTTATTGTTCTTCTTCTTATTAGTCCTCTTTCCACTTTGTTCTTCTCTACATAATCTGTCCTTTGTTCTCCATCACTTTCCATTCCTTCAGCTTGATCAGTCTTACTTTGTTCATCGTTTTCCACCATATTTAAAAAGTTTTTAAAACTGTCAGTTATTTCCATTTGTGTCCACTGTTCTTGTTCTGATGTCTGTTTTTCTTCTTCTTCTTCTTCTTCCCTTATAATGTTTGTTTCCTCCTCCATTACCTTTGTTGTTGATTCTTCTTCTTTATTGTTTCCTTCATGCACCTGTCCGTCTACTTGTTCTGCTCCCCCTCCTTCCTCTCCTTCCATCCAACATTCACACTTGTTTAAAAAATTTTTACATTCTGGGCATTTGACAGTATTACAATTCCTTGCAAAGTGTCCCCTTTCTTCACATTTGTAGCACTTAAAATCTGGGCAATCCATTAACAAGTGTTCAGGGCTCATGCACAGCCTACAGGTCTTCACTTGATGGCTGTGCATTACCCTGAAGTACTGCGGCCCTTCTGCTGTTTCCAGCTTTGTGCTATATGGCAATGATGCCACCTCCTTAGGGAATCTCACTTTTAGGAATCTTGTTCCGTCCTCAATGTCAGTGCCAGTGTAAACTCTTCTTTTTATTTTTGATATGGGATAAACTCCCCATCCTTCTAATTTTTCTAAAATTTCTCTATCATCAAGATAGACGGGCAGGTGCATGAAAGAAACAACATAATCCCTGTTTTGCAGCTTTTTGATTTCACAGTTCACTCCCTTAATCAACAGTCCATCAAGCAATTCCTCACATGTTTCTTCCTTCTCCATAGTAAGTTCAAACTCCTTTCCTTGCCTTGGTCTCAAAGCCAAAATTTTCCCTTGACCACACTTCTCTGTCATTGCTTTAATGATGTCCACAGCTCTTACCTCATTGACTTCTTCTGTGTTCACGATTACTGTTGCTTCTTTTAAATATTTTCTTACACCAAGTTGGTTTTTCCTTTGTCCAGCTCGTTGTTTATTGTCCAGTCCATTGTCGTTAACCATTCTTGTTCCTCCGTCCAGTCCAGTTTCGTTTGCCATGAGAGTCTCTGCATCCAGTCCAGTTTCGTTTACCAAAAATCCGTCCATTTTATGCCCAGTAAAGTGCAAAAAACAAAAACAACAAACCACCCTCCAGTCAGCGGGATGCTGCTGTCAGGTGGTTTAAAAAACAAAAACACAAAATCAAACTCTAGTACAGTCCACAAAAACAAACACAAAACAAATATAGCCGCAAGCGGCGATTGACGGGGTTCGAGCATTTGGCAACCTAATTGCCATTAAGGCAACTTAGATGTAGAACAACCCAACATTTAAGGCTGACACTAAAGAAATCCATGATGGAATGTAATAAATGGAAAAATATAAAGCGTAAATGAATGAAGTGGTAACCTGGGTCTAAATCAGCTTTTAAATGCAATAACAGAGTTTATACCTTGTCAAGATGTGATTCAGAATGATCTTTAATGGAATTTTGGTGTCTTTGAACCAACATTATGAGGTCTTGCGCTGCCATCTAGTGGTTTAAATTAGTAATGCATGTTTAGACACTTTATGGAAGCATATGAACACACACTCTGCTCTTTAAATAAATATATCAAGCTCATTTATGCACAAAGTTCAACTGTTTTTCATAATTATTGCTTTCCAGACATTTGTACAACACTGGTTTTGTTGAAATTGAGCAAAAAAGCAGGGACTAGTTCCTAAAAGTAGCTAATAATGATAAATAATTAATGGATGGTTTGAGTTGCAGCAGTGGATTTTCTGCCAAAGTGATCAGAATGAGCAGGCCAGTCATATAATATGTCAGATCAAGTATATTTGCGAAAAGCTGTCTAAAATGAACACATATTCTGCAATTTATGGTCATATAGTAATGAAAATCAGTGTTTTGAGACCCTTTCTACTGTTATAGCGCCACCTATTGACCTATCTTCACAAAATTTTGCATGCTTGTTGAGAATCACATGCCAGATGTGCATACCTGATTACATGAAGTTTTGAGTTATTTTTATGCATTTACAGGCATGTAGGTCAATAAAGACACACCCCTTTTGTAAATGAGCCATTTATAGCTGCCTAAAGATGAAAGTGAACCTGCTTTCAATAACTATTGATCTGCACAGTTCAGAGATTCATACATCACTGGTTTCGTGGCGATTGAGCGAAAAACCAGGGACTAGTTCGTAAAAGTAGGTTTTTCATATATTAATAAATATTTAATGAACAGATTGAGTTACAGCAGTGGTTTTAGCGTCAGACTGTTCGGTATGAGCAGGCCTATCATATGATATGTATTTTGTGTGGCTGTGCAAAACTTTGTGTAACACAGCATGCCAAATTTCAAGCTGATTGGACTAACGGTTGTATGGTTAGAGTCTTTTTTATGATTTTTAAGCCTTATAGCGCCACCATGTGGCCAAAGTCTGTGAGTTTTACACGGCCACCTCAAATTGACTGTATACATGTGTGTACCAAGTTTGGTGAAGATATCTCAATCCGTTCAAAAGTTAGAGCTACAATTAGCTTTTAGCTTACATTAGCATGTTACATTTTTGTGTACGGTTTCGCGTGAAATCAAAATATCAACTTTCTTTCGATAACTTTTGCTATGCAGTGTCCAGAGAACATTTCTACACTGGTTTGGTTCAGATTGGACGAAAACCCTAGGACTAGTTCGCAAAAGTAGGTTTTTCATTTATTAATTAATATTTAATGAACAGATTAAGTGACAGCAGTGGTTTTAGTGTCAGACTGTTCGGTATGAGCAGGCCTATCATATGACATGTATTTTGTGTGGCTGTGCAAAACTTTTGTGTAATAAACAATCAATTACAACCTCAAAAATCACAAAAACGCCCCCTAGTGGCCAATTTCTTTCAAAATTCTTACAGACCTCTAGGACCATGAGTCGAACATGCCCACCGAGTTTCGTTCAGATCACGCATCGTTAACCTAGTTTAATGGCTGCTCAATCTTAATTGGCTAATGGCGGCCATGTTTTTTGAGATATGCCAATGTCCTTATAGTATGTCATGACACGTTGGACAAAGACACTGCATGCCAAATTTCAAGCTGATTGGACTAATGGTTGTATGGTTAGAGTCTTATTTATGTTTTTTAAGCCTTATAGCGCCACCATGTGGCCAAAGTCCGCGAGTTTTGCACGGTCACCTCAAATTGACCTTATACATGTGTGTACAAAGTTTGGTGAAGATATCTCAATCCGTTCAAAAGTTACAGCTATAATTAGCTTTTAGCTTAGATTAGCATGTTACATTTTTGTGTACAATTTCGCGTGAAATCAAAATTTCAACTTTCTTTCGATAACTTTTGCTATTCAGTGTCCAGAAAACATTTCTACACTGGTTTGGTTCAGATTGAGCGAAAACCCTAGGACTAGTTTGCAAAAGTAGGTTTCGGACAAATCGCGGCGTAGCGCGAAAACGGTGCGTCCTAGAGAAAATCTGAGTGACTCCACTTTTGTTCGGGCTGACCCAAGGATTCCAAAAATGTAAAGTTTTTGAGCCTTCGACAAACGGTTTACAAATGGCTGCCAAATTACTAAATTTTTTTAGTTTTTAGCGCTGTAGCGCCACCTATGGGCCGATTTGGACGAGCCATTGGATCTGAGTAGCGGTGAGGAGTACTACAATCTGACCAAGTTTGAAGCCAATAGGCCTTACGGTTTGGCCTGGGCAATAGTGATTATGGCAGAAGTAAAATAATAATAATAAATATAGCCGCAAGCGGCGATTGACGGGGTTCGAGCATTTGGCAAGCTAATTGCCATTTAGGCAATTTAGATGTAGAACAACCCAACATTTAAGGCTGACACTAAAGAAATTCATGATGGAATGTAAATAAATGGAAAAATATGAAGCGTAAATGAATGAAGTGGTAACCTGGGACTAAATCAGCTTTTAAATGCAATAACAGAGTTTATACCTTGTCAAGATGTGATTCAGAATGATCTTTAATAGAATTTTAGTGTCTTTGAACCAACATTATGAGGTCTTGCGCTGCCATCTAGTGGTTTAAATTAGTAATGCATGTTCAGACACTTTACGGAAGCATATGAATAAATAATTAATGGATGGTTTGATTTGCAGCAGTGGATTTTCTGCCAAAGTGATCAGAATGAGCAGGCCAGTCATATAATATGTCAGATCAAGTATATTTGTGAAAAGCTGTCTAAAATAAACACATATTCTGCAAATGATGGTCATATAGTAATGAAAATCAGTGTTTTTGAGACCTTTTCTACTGTTATAGCTCCACCTATTGACCTATCTTGACAAAATTTTGCATGCTTGTTGAGAATCACATGCCAGATGTGCATACCTGATTGCATGAAGTTTTGAGTTATTTTTATGCATTTACAGGCATGTAGGTTAATAAAGACACACCTCTTTTGTAAATGAGCCATTTATAGCTGCCTAAAGATGAAAGTGAACCTGCTTTCAATAACTATTGATCTGCACAGTTCAGAGATTCATACAACACTGGTTTCGTGGCGATTGAGCGAAAAACCAGGGACTAGTTCGTAAATGTCGGTTTTTCATATATTAATTAATATTTAATGAACAGATTAAGTTACAGCAGTGGTTTTAGCGTCAGACTGTTTGGTATGAGCAGGCCTATCATATGATATGTATTTTATGTGGCTGTGCAAAACTTTGTGTAACACAGCATGCCAAATTTCAAGCTGATTGGACTAATGGTTGTATGGTTAGAGTCTTTTTTATGTTTTTTAAGCCTTATAGCGCCACCATGTGGGCAAAGTCCGCGAGTTTTACACGGTCACCTCAAACTGACCGTATACATGTGTGTACCAAGTTTGGTGAAGATATCTCAATCCGTTCAAAAGTTAGAGCTACAATTAGCTTTTAGCTTACGTTAGCATGTTACATTTTTGTGTACGGTTTCGCGTGAAATCAAAATTTCAACTTTCTTTCGATAACTTTTGCTATGCAGTGTCCAGAGAACATTTCTACACTGGTTTGGTTCAGATTGGATGAAAACCCTAGGACTAGTTCGCAAAAGTAGGTTTTGCATATATTAATTAATATTTAATGAACAGATTGAGTTACAGCAGTGGTTTTAGTGTCAGATTGTTCGGTATGAGCAGGCCTATCATATGATATGTATTTTGTGTGGTTGTGCAAAACTTTGTGTAATAAACAATCAATTACAACCTCCAAAAACACAAAAACGCCCCCTAGTGGCCAATTTCTTTCAAAATTCTTACAGACCTCTAGGACCATGAGTCGAACATGCCCACCGAGTTTCGTTCAGATCACGCATCGTTAACCTAGTTTAATGGCTGCTCAATCTTAATTGGCTAATGGCGGCCATGTTTTTTGAGATATGCCAATGTCCTTATAGTATGTCATGACACGTTGGACAAAGACACTGCATGCCAAATTTCAAGCTGATTGGACTAATGGTTGTATGGTTAGAGTCTTTTTATGTTTTTTAAGCCTTATAGCGCCACCATGTGGCCAAAGTCCGCGAGTTTTGCACGGTCACCTCAAATTGACCGTATACATGTGTGTACTAAGTTTGGTGAAGATATCTCAATCCGTTCAAAAGTTACAGCTACAATTAGCTTTTAGCTTAGATTAGCATGTTACATTTTTGTGTACAATTTCGCGTGAAATCAAAATTTCAACTTTCTTTCGATAACTTTTGCTATTCAGTGTCCAGAGAACATTTCTACACTGGTTTGGTTCAGATTGAGCGAAAACCCTAGGACTAGTTCGCAAAAGTAGGTTTCGGACAAATCGCGGCGTAGCGCGAAAACGGTGCGTCGTAGAGAAAATCTGAGTGACTCCACTTTTGTTCGGGCTGACCCAAGGATTCCAAAAATGTAAAGTTTTTGAGCCTACGACAAACGGTTTAGAAATGGCTGTCAAATAACTAAATTTTTTTTTGTTTTCAGCGCTGTAGCGCCACCTATGGGCCGATTTGGACGAGCCTTTGGATCTGAGTAGCGGTGAGGAGTACTACAATCTGACCAAGTTTGAAGCCAATAGGCCTTACGGTTTGGCCTGGGCAATAGTGATTATGGCAGAAGTAAAATAATAATAATAATAAATATAGCCGCAAGCGGCGATTGACGGGGTTCGAGCATTTGGCAAGCTACTTGCCATTTAGGCAACTTAGATGTAGAACAACCCAACACTTAAGGCTGACACTAAAGAAATCCATGATGGAATGTAATAAATGAAAAAATATAAAGCGTAAATGAATGAAGTGGTAACCTGGGACTAAATCAGCTTTTAAATGCAATAACAGAGTTTATACCTTGTCAAGATGTGATTCAGAATGATCTTTAATGGTATTTTAGTGTCTTTGAACCAACATTATGAGGTCTTGCGCTGCCATATAGTGGTTTAAATTAGTAATGCATGTTTAGACACTTTATGGAAGCATATGAACACACACTCTGCTCTTTAAATAAATATATCAAGCTCATTTATGCACAAAGTTCAATTGTTTTTCATAATTATTGCTTTAGACAGTCCAGACATTTGTACAACACTGGTTTTGCTGAAATTGAGCAAAAAAGCAGGGACTAGTTCCTAAAAGTAGTTAATAATGGTAAATAATTAATGGATGGTTTGAGTTGCAGCAGTGGATTTTCTGCCAAAGTGATCAGAATGAGCAGGCCAATCATATAATATGTCAGATCAAGTATATTTGCGAAAAGCTGTGTCAAATGAACACATATTCTGCAATTTATGGTCATATAGTAATGAAAATCAGTGTTTTTGATGCCTTTCTACTGTTATAGCGCCACCTATTGACCTATCTTCACAAAATTTTGCATGCTTGTTGAGAATCACATGCCAGATGTGCATACCTGATTGCATGAAGTTTTGAGTTATTTTTATGCATTTACAGGCATGTAGGTCAATAAAGACACACCCCTTTTGTAAATGAGCCATTTATAGCTGCCTAAAGATGAAAGTGAACCTTCTTTCAATAACTATTGATCTGCACAGTTCAGAGATTCATACATCACTGGTTTCGTGGCGATTGAGCGAAAAACCAGGGACTAGTTTGTAAAAGTAGGTTTTTCATATATTAAATAATATTTAATGAACAGATTGAGTTACAGCAGTGGTTTTAGTGTCAGATTGTTCGGTATGAGCAGGCCTATCATATGATATGTATTTTGTGTGGCTGTGCAAAACTTTGTGCAACACAGCATGCCAAATTTCAAGCTGATTGGACTAATGGTTGTATGGTTAGAGTCTTTTTTATGTTTTTTAAGCCTTATAGCGCCACCATGTGGGCAAAGTCCGCGAGTTTTACACGGTCACCTCAAATTGACCTTATACATGTGTGTACCAAGTTTGGTGAAGATATCTCAATCCGTTGAAAAGTTAGAGCTACAATTAGCTTTTAGCTTACATTAGCATGTTACATTTTTGTGTACGGTTTCGCGTGAAATCAAAATTTCAACTTTCTTTCGATAACTTTTGCTATGCAGTGTCCAGAGAACATTTCTACACTGGTTTGGTTCAGATTGGATGAAAACCCTAGGACTAGTTCGCAAAAGTAGGTTTTGCATATATTAATTAATATTTAATGAACAGATTGAGTTACAGCAGTGGTTTTAGTGTCAGACTGTTCGGTATGAGCAGGCCTATCATATGACATGTATTTTGTGTGGCTGTGCAAAACTTTGTGTAATAAACAATCAATTACAACCTCAAAAAACACAAAAACGCCCCCTAGTGGCCAATTTCTTTCAAAATTCTTACAGACCTCTAGGACCATGAGTCGAACATGCCCACCGAGTTTCGTTCAGATCACGCATCGTTAAGCTAGTTTAATGGCTGCTCAATCTTAATTGGCTAATGGCGGCCATGTTTTTTGAGATATGCCAATGTCCTTATAGTATGTCATGACACGTTGGACAAAGACACTGCATGCCAAATTTCAAGCTCATTGGACTAATGGTTGTATGGTTAGAGTCTTATTTATGTTTTTTAAGCCTTATAGCGCCACCATGTGGCCAAAGACTGCGAGTTTTGCACGGTCACCTCAAATTGACCTTATACATGTGTGTACCAAGTTTGGTGAAGATATCTCAATCCGTTCAAAAGTTACAGCTATAATTAGCTTGTAGCTTAGATTAGCATGTTACAATTTTGTGTACAATTTCGCGTGAAATCAAAATTTCAACTTTCTTTCGATAACTTTTGCTATTCAGTGTCCAGAGAACATTTCTACACTGGTTTGGTTCAGATTGAGCGAAAACCCTAGGACTAGTTCGCAAAAGTAGGTTTCGGACAAATGGCGGCGTAGCGCGAAAACGGTGCGTCCTAGAGAAAATCTGAGTGACTCCACTTTTGTTCGGGCTGACCCAAGGATTCCAAAAATGTAAAGTTTTTGAGCCTACGACAAACGGTTTACAAATGGCGGCCAAATAACTAAAATTTTTTAGTTTTCAGCGCTGTAGCGCCACCTATGGGCCGATTTGGACGAGCCTTTGGATCTGAGTAGCGGTGAGGAGTACTACAATCTGACCAAGTTTGAAGCCAATAGGCCTTACGGTTTGGCCTGGGCAATAGTGATTATGGCAGAAGTAAAATAATAATAATAATAATAATAAATATAGCCGCAAGCGGCGATTGACGGGGTTCGAGCATTTGGCAACCTAATTGCCATTAAGGCAACTTAGATGTAGAACAACCCAACATTGAAGGCTGACACTAAAGAAATCCATTATGGAATGTAATAAATGGCAAAATTTAAAGCGTAAATGAATGAAGTGGTAACCTGGGACTAAATCAGCTTTTAAATGCAATAACAGAGTTTATACCTTGTCAAGATGTGATTCAGAATGATCTTTAATGGAATTATAGTGTCTTTGAACCAACATTATGAGGCCTTGCGCTGCCATCTAGGGGTTTAAATTAGTAATGCATGTTCAGACACTTTACAGAAGCATATGAACACACACTCTGCTCTTTAAATAAATATATCAAGCTCATTTATGCACAAAGTTCAACTGTTTTTCATAATTATTGCTTTAGACAGTCCAGACATTTGTACAACACTGGTTTTGTTGAAATTGAGCAAAAAAGCAGGGACTAGTTCCTAAAAGTAGTACATGGTTAGAGCTTTTTTATGTTTTTAAGCGTTATAGCGCCACCATGTGGCCAAAGTCCGCGAGTTTTGCACGGTCACCTCAAATTGACCTTATACATGTGTGTACCAAGTTTAGTGAAAATATCTCAATCCGTTCAAAAGTTACAGCTACAATTAGCTTTTAGCTTACATTAGCATGTTACATTTTAGTGTACAGTTTCGCGTGAAATCAAAATATCAACTTTCTTTCGATAACTTTTGCTATGCAGTGTCCAGAGAACATTTCTACACTGGTTTGGTTCAGATTGGACGAAAACCCTAGGACTAGTTCGCAAAAGTAGGTTTTTCATATATTAATTAATATTTAATGAACAGATTGAGTTACAGCAGTGGTTTTAGCGTCAGACTGTTCGGTATGAGCAGGCCTATCATATGATATGTATTTTGTGTGGCTGTGCAAAACTTTGTGTAATAAACAATCAATTACAACCTGAAAAAACCCAAAAACGCCCCCTAGTGGCCAATTTCTTTCAAAATTCTTACAGACCTCTAGGACCATGAGTCGAACATGCCCACCGAGTTTCGTTCAGATCACGCATCGTTAACCTAGTTTAATGGCTGCTCAATCTTAATTGGCTAATGGCGGCCATGTTTTTTGAGATACGCCAATGTCCTTATAGTATGTCATGACACGTTGGACAAAGACACTGCATGCCAAATTTCAAGCTGATTGGACTAATGGTTGTATGGTTAGAGTCTTATTTATGTTTTTTAAGCCTTATAGCGCCACCATGTGGCCAAAGTTCGCGAGTTTTGCACCATCACCTCAAATTAACCTTATAGATGTGTGTACCAAGTTTGGTGAAGATATCTCAATCCGTTCAAAAGTTACAGCTCTATTTAGCTTTTAGCTTAGATTAGCATGTTACATTTTTGTGTACAATTTCGCGTGAAATCAAAATTTCAACTTTCTTTCGATAACTTTTGCTATTCAGTGTCCAGAGAACATTTCTACACTGGTTTGGTTCAGATTGAGCGAAAACCCTAGGACTAGTTCGCAAAAGTAGGTGTCGGACAAATCGCGGCGTAGCGCGAAAACGGTGCGTCGTAGAGAAAATCTGAGTGACTCCACTTTTGTTCGGGCTGACCCAAGGATTCCAAAAATGTAAAGTTTTTGAGCCTACGACAAACGGTTTACAAATGGCTGCCAAATAACTAAAAAATTTTTGTTTTCAGCGCTGTAGCGCCACCTATGGGCCGATTTGGACGAGCCTTTGGATCTGAGTAGCGGTGAGGAGTACTACAATCTGACCAAGTTTGAAGCCAATAGGCCTTACGGTTTGGCCTGGGCAATAGTGATTATGGCAGAAGTAAAATAATAATAATAATAATAATAATAATAATAATAATAATAATAAAAATCCTAACAAAAACAATAGGGTTTCAGCGCTTCGCGCTCGAACCCCTAATAAATATAGCCGCAAGCGGCGATTGACGGGGTTCGAGCATTTGGCAACCTAATTGCCATTAAGGCAACTTAGATGTAGAACAACCCAACATTTAAGGCTGACCCTGAAGAAATCCATGATGGAATGTAAGAAATGGCAAAATATAAAGCGTAAATGAATGAAGTGGTAACCTGGGACTAAATCAGCTTTTAAATGCAATAACAGAGTTTATACCTTGTCAAGATGTGATTCAGAATGATCTTTAATGGAATTGTAGCGTCTTTGAACCAACATTATGAGAACTTGCGCTGCCCTCCAGTGGTTTAAATTAGTAATGCATGTTCAGACACTTTACGGAAGCATATGAATAAATAATTAATGGATGGTTTGAGTTGCAGCAGTGGATTTTGTGCCAAAAAGATCAGAATGAGCAGGCCTTTCATATAATATGTCAGATCAAGTATAGTTGTGAAAAGCTGTCTCAAATAAACACATTTTCTGCTAATCATGGTCATACAGTAATGAAAAGCAGTGTTTTTGATGCCTTTTCTACTGTTATAGCGCCACCTATTGACCTATCTTCACAAAATTTTGCATGCTTGTTGAGAATCACATGTCAGATGTGCATACCTGATTACATGAAGTTTTGAGTTATTTTTATGCATTTACAGGCATGTAGGTCAATAAAGACACACCCCTTTTGTAAATGAGCCATTTATAGCTGCCTAAAGATGAAAGTGAACCTGCTTTCAATAACTATTGATCTGCACAGTTCAGAGATTCATACAACACTGGTTTCGTGGCGATTGAGCGAAAAACCAGGGACTAGTTTGTAAAAGTAGGTTTTTCATATATTAATTAATATTTAATGAACAGATTGAGTTACAGCAGTGGTTTTAGCGTCAGACTGTTCGGTATGAGCAGGCCTATCATATGATATGTATTTTGTGTGGCTGTGCAAAAGTTTGTGTGACACAGCATGCCAAATTTCAAGCTGATTGGACTAATGGTTGTATGGTTAGAGTCTTTTTTATGTTTTTTAAGCCTTATAGCGCCACCATGTGGCCAAAGTCCGCGAGTTTTACACGGTCACCTTAAATTGACTGTATACATGTGTGTACCAAGTTTGGTGAAGATATCTCAATCCGTTGAAAAGTTAGAGCTACAATTAGCTTTTAGCTTACATTAGCATGTTACATTTTTGTGTACGGTTTCGCGTGAAATCAAAATTTCAACTTTCTTTCGATAACTTTTGCTATGCAGTGTCCAGAGAACATTTCTACACTGGTTTGGTTCAGATTGGGCGAAAACCCTAGGACTAGTTCGCAAAAGTAGGTTTTTCATATATTAAATAATATTTAATGAACAGATTGAGTGACAGCAGTGATTTTAGCGTCAGACTGTTCGGTATGAGCAGGCCTATCATATCAAATGCATTTTGTGTGGCTGTGCAAAACTTTGTGTAATAACCAATCAATTACAACCTCCAAAAACACAAAAACGCCCCCTAGTGGCCAATTTCTTTCAAAATTCTTACAGACCTCTAGGACCATGAGTCGAACATGCCCACTGACTTTCGTTCAGATCACGCATCGTTAACGTAGTTTAATGGCTGCTCAATCTTAATTGGCTAATGGCGGCCATGTTTTTTGAGATATGCCAATGTCCTTATAGTATGTCATGACACGTTGGACAAAGACACTGCATCCCAAATTTCAAGGTGATTGGACTAATGGTTGTATGGTTAGAGTCTATTTATGTTTTTTAAGCCTTATAGCGCCACCATGTGGCCAAAGTCCGCGAGTTTTGCACGGCCACCTCCAATTGACCTTATACATGTGTGTACCAAGTTTGGTGAAGATATCTCAATCCGTTCAAAAGTTACAGCTTTAATTAGCTTTTAGCTTAGATTAGCATGTGACATTTTTGTGTACAATTTCGCGTGAAATCAAAATTTCAACTTTCTTTTGATAACTTTTGCTATTCAGTGTCCAGAGAACATTTCTACACTGGTTTGGTTCAGATTGAGCGAAAACCCTAGGACTAGTTTGCAAAAGTAGGTTTCGGACAAATGGCGGCGTAGCGCGAAAACGGTGCGTCCTAGAGAAAATCTGAGTGGCTCCACTTTTGTTCGGGCTGACCCAAGGATTCCAAAAATGTAAAGTTTTTGAGCCTACGACAAACGGTTTAGAAATGGCTGCCAAATAACTAAATTTTTTTTGTTTTCAGCCCTGTAGCGCCACCTATGGGCCGATTTGGACGAGCCTTTGGATCTGAGTAGCGGTGAGGAGTACTACCATCTGACCAAGTTTGAAGCCAATAGGCCTTACGGTTTGGCCTGGGCAATAGTGATTATGGCAGAAGTAAAATAATAATAATAAATATAGCCGCAAGCGGCGATTGACGGGGTTCGAGCATTTGGCAACCTAATTGCCATTAAGGCAACTTAGATGTAGAACAACCCAACATTGAAGGCTGACACTAAAGAAATCCATTATGGAATGTAATAAATGGCAAAATTTAAAGCGTAAATGAATGAAGTGGTAACCTGGGACTAAATCAGCTTTTAAATGCAATAACAGAGTTTATACCTTGTCAAGATGTGATTCAGAATGATCTTTAATGGAATTTTGGTGTCTTTAAACCAACATTATGAGGTCCTGCGCTGCCCTCCAGTGGTTTAAATTAGTAATGCATGTTTAGACACTTTATGGAAGCATATGAACACACACTCTGCTCTTTAGATAAATATATCAAGCTCATTTATGCACAAAGTTCAATTGATTTTCATAATTATTGCTTTAGACAGTCCAGACATTTGTAAAACACTGGTTTTGTTGAAATTGAGAAAAAAAGCAGGGACTAGTTCCTAAAAGTAGTTAATAATGGTAAATAATTAATGGATGGTTTGAGTTGCAGCAGTGGATTTTGTGCCAAAGAGATCAGAATGAGCAGGCCTGTCATATAATATGTCAGATCAAGTATATTTGTGAAAAGCTGTCTAAAATAAACACATATTCTGCTAATTATGGTCATATAGTAATGAAAATCAGTGTTTTTGAGACCCTTTCTACTGTTATAGCGCCACCTATTGACCTATCTTCACAAAATTTTGCATGCTTGTTGAGAATCACATGCCAGATGTGCATACCTGATTGCATGAAGTTTTGAGTTATTTTTATGCATTTACAGGCATGTAGGTCAATAAAGACACACCCCTTTTGTAAATGAGCCATTTATAGCTGCCTAAAGATGAAAGTGAACCTACTTTCAATAACTATTGATCTGCACAGTTCAGAGATTCATACAACACTGGTTTCGTGGCGATTGAGCGAAAAACCAGGGAGTAGTTTGTAAAAGTAGGTTTTTCATATATTAATTAATATTTAATGAACAGATTGAGTTACAGCAGTGGTTTTAGCGTCAGACTGTTCGGTATGAGCAGGGCTATCATATGATATGTATTTTGTGTGGCTGTGCAAAACTTTGTGTAACACAGCATGCCAAATTTCAACCTGATTGGACTAATGGTTGTATGGTTAGAGTCCTTTTTATGTTTTTTAAGCCTTATAGCGCCACCTTGTGGCCAAAGTCCGCGAGTTTTACACGGTCACCTCAAATTGACCGTATACATGTGTGTACCAAGTTTGGTGAAGATATCTCAATCCGTTCAAAAGTTAGAGCTACAATTAGCTTTTAGCTTACATTAGCATGTTACATTTTTGTGTACGGTTTCGCGTGAAATCAAAATTTCAACTTTCTTTCGATAACTTTTGCTATGCAGTGTCCAGAGAACATTTCTACACTGGTTTGGTTCAGATTGGTTGAAAACCCTAGGACTAGTTTGCAAAAGTAGGTTTTTCATATATTAATTAATATTTAATGAACAGATTGAGTGACAGCAGTGATTTTAGCGTCAGACTGTTCGGTATGAGCAGGCCTATCATATGATATGTATTCTGTGTGGCTGTGCAAAACTTTGTGTAATAACCAATCAATTACAACCTCAAAAAACACAAAAACGCCCCCTAGTGGCCAATTTCTTTCAAAATTCTTACAGACCTCTAGGACCATGAGTCGAACATGCCCACCGAGTTTCGTTCAGATCACGCATCGTTAACCTAGTTTAATGGCTGCTCAATCTTAATTGGCTAATGGCGGCCATGTTTTTTGAGATAAGCCAATGTCCTTATAGTATGTCATGACACGTTGGACAAAGACACTGCATGCCAAATTTCAAGCTGATTGGACTAATGGTTGTATGGTTAGAGTCTTATTTATGTTTTTTAAGCCTTATAGCGCCACCATGTGGCCAAAGTTTGCGAGTTTTGCACGGTCACCTCAAATTGACCTTATACATGTGTGTACCAAGTTTGGTGAAGATATCTCAATCCGTTCAAAAGTTATAGCTACAATTAGCTTTTAGCTTACATTAGCATGTTACATACTTGTGTACAGTTTCGCGTGAAATCAAAATTTCAACTTTCTTTCGATAACTTTTGCTATTCAGTGTCCAGAGAACATTTCTACACTGGTTTGGTTCAGATTGAGCGAAAACCCTAGGACTAGTTCGCAAAAGTAGGTTTCGGACAAATGGCGGCGTAGCGCGAAAACGGTGCGTCCTAGAGAAAATCTGAGTGACTCCACTTTTGTTCGGGCTGACCCAAGGATTCCAAAAATGTAAAGTTTTTGAGCCTACGACAAACGGTTTAGAAATGGCTGCCAAATAACTAAATTTTTTTTGTTTTCAGCGCTGTAGCGCCACCTATGGGCCGATTTAGACGAGCCTTTGGATCTGAGTAGCGGTGAGGAGTACTACAATCTGACCAAGTTTGAAGCCAATAGGCCTTACGGTTTGGCCTGGGCAATAGTGATTATGGCAGAAGTAAAATAATAATAATAATAATAATAATAATAATAATAATAAAAATCCTAACAAAAACAATAGGGTTTCAGCGCTTCGCGCTCGAACCCCTAATAATAATAAAAATCCTAACAAAAACAATAGGGTTTCAGCGCTTCGCGCTCGAACCCCTAATAATAATAATAATAATAATAATAATAATAATAATAAAAATCCTTACAAAAACAATAGGGTTTCAGCGCTTCGCGCTCGAACCCCTAATAATAATAAAAATCCTTACAAAAACAATAGGGTTTCAGCGCTTCGCGCTCGAACCCCTAAAAATCCTAACAAAAACAATAGGGTTTCAGCGCTTCGCGCTCGAACCCCTAAATATAGCCGCAAGCGGCGATTGACGGGGTTCGAGCATTTGGCAACCTAATTGCCATTAAGGCAACTTAGATGTAGAACAACCCAACATTTAAGGCTGACCCTGAAGAAATCCATGATGGAATGTAAGAAATGGCAAAATATAAAACGTAAATGAATGAAGTGGTAACCTGGGACTAAATCAGCTTTTAAATGCAATAACAGAGTTTATACCTTGTCAAGATGTGATTCAGAATGATCTTTAATGGAATTTTAGTGTCTTTGAACCAACATTATGAGGTCTTGCGCTGCCATCTAGTGGTTTAAATTAGTAATGCATGTTCAGACACTTTACGGAAGCATATGAACACACACTGTGCTCTTTAAATAAATATATCAAGCTCATTTATGCACAAAGTTCAATTGTTTTTCATAATTATTGATTTAGACAGTCCAGACATTTGTACAACACTGGTTTTGTTGAAATTGAGCAAAAAAGCAGGGACTAGTTCCTAAAAGTAGTTAATAATGGTAAATAATTAATGGATGGTTTGAGTTGCAGCAGTGGATTTAAAGAGATCAGAATGAGCAGGCCTTTCATACAATATGTCAGATCAAGTATATTTGTGAAAAGCTGTCTCAAATAAACACATATTCTGCAAATTATGGTCATATAGTAATGAAAATCAGTGTTTTTGAGACCTTTTCTACTGTTATAGCGCCACCTATTGACTTATCTTCATGAAATTTTGCATGCTTGTTGAGAATCATATCTTAGATGTGCATACCTGATTACATGAAGTTTTGAGTTTTCTTTATGCATTTACAGGCATGTAGGTCAATAAAGACACACCTCTTTTGTAAATGAGCCATTTATAGCTGCCTAAATATGAAAGTGAACCTGCTTTCAATAACTATTGATCTGCACAGTTCAGAGATTCATACATCACTGGTTTCGTGGCGATTGAGCGAAAAACCAGGGACTAGTTCGCAAAAGTTGGTTTTTCATATATTAATTAATATTTAATGAACAGATTGAGTTACAGCAGTGGTTTTAGCGTCAGACTGTTCGGTATGAGCAGGCCTATCATATCATATGTATTTTGTGTGGCTGTGCAAAACTTTGTGTAACACAGCATGCCAAATTTCAAGCTGATTGGACTAATGGTTGTATGGTTAGAGTCTTTTTTATGTTTTTTAAACCTTATAGCGCCGCCATGTGGCCAAAGTCCGCGAGTTTTACACGGTCACCTCAAATTGACCGTATACATGTGTGTACCAAGTTTGGTGAAGATATCTCAATCCGTTCAAAAGTTAGAGCTACAATTAGCTTTTAGCTTACATTAGCATGTTACATTTTTGTGTACGGTTTCGCGTGAAATCAAAATTTCAACTTTCTTTCGATAACTTTTGCTATGCAGTGTCCAGAGAACATTTCTACACTGGTTTGGTTCAGATTGGTCGAAAACCCTAGGACTAGTTTGCAAAAGTAGGTTTTTCATATATTAAATAATATTTAATGAACAGGCTGAGTTACAGCAGTGGTTTTAGTGTCAGATTGTTTGGTATGAGCAGGCCTATCATATGATATGTATTTTGTGTGGCTGTGCAAAACTTTGTGTAATAACCAATCAATTACAACCTCAAAAAACACAAAAACGCCCCCTAGTGGCCAATTTCTTTCAAAATTCTTACAGACCTCTAGGACCATGAGTCGAACACACCCACTGAGTTTCGTTCTGATCAGTCATCGTTGACCTAGTTTAATGGCTGCTCAATCTTAATTGTCTAATGGCGGCCATGTTTTTTGAGATATGCCAATGTCCTTATAGTATGTCATGACACGTTGGACAAAGACACTGCATGCCAAATTTCAAGCTGATTGGACTAATGGTTGTATGGTTAGAGTCTTAATTATGTTTTTTAAGCCTTATAGCGCCACCATGTGGCCAAAGTCCGCGAGTTTTGCACGGTCACCTCAAATTGACCTTATACATGTGTGTACCAAGTTTGGTGAAGATATCTCAATCCGTTCAAAAGTTACAGCTATAATTAGCTTTTAGCTTAGATTAGCATGTTACATTTTTGTGTACAATTTCGCGTGAAATCAAAATTTCTTTTTTCTTTCAATAACTTTTGCTATTCAGTGTCCAGTAAACATTTCTACACTGGTTTGGTTCAGATTGAGCGAAAACCCTAGGACTAGTTTGCAAAAGTAGGTTTCGGACAAATCGCGGCGTAGCGCGAAAACGGTGCGTCCTAGAGAAAATCTGAGTGACTCCACTTTTGTTCGGGCTAACCCAAGGATTCCAAAAATGTAAAGTTTTTGAGCCTACGACAAACGGTTTACAAATGGCTGCCAAATAACTAAAATTTTTTAGTTTTCAGCGCTGTAGCGCCACCTATGGGCCGATTTGGACGAGCCTTTGGATCTGAGTAGCGGTGAGGAGTACTACAATCTGACCAAGTTTGAAGCCAATAGGCCTTACGGTTTGGCCTGGGCAATAGTGATTATGGCAGAAGTAAAATAATAATAATAAATATAGCCGCAAGCGGCGATTGACGGGGTTCGAGCATTTGGCAACCTAATTGCCATTAAGGCAACTTAGATGTAGAACAACCCAACATTTAAGGCTGACCCTGAAGAAATCCATGATGGAATGTAAGAAATGGAAAAATATGAAGCGTAAATGAATGAAGTGGTAACCTGGGACTAAATCAGCTTTTAAATGCAATAACAGAGTTTACACCTTGTCAAGATGTGATTCAGAATGATCTTTAATGGAATTTTGGTGTCTTTGAACCAACATTATGAGGTCCTGCGCTGCCCTCCAGTGGTTTAAATTAGTAATGCATGTTCAGACACTTTATGGAAGCATATGAACACACACTATGCTCTTTAGATAAATATATCAAGCTCATTTATGCACAAAGTTCAATTGTTTTTCATAATTATTGCTTTAGACAGTCCAGACATTTGTACAACACTGGTTTTGTTGAAATTGAGCAAAAAAGCAGGGACTAGTTCCTAAAAGTAGCTAATAATGATAAATAATTAATGGATGGTTTGAGTTGCAGCAGTGGATTTTCTGCCAAAGAGATCAGAATGAGCAGGCCAGTCATATAATATGTCAGATCAAGTATATTTGCGAAAAGCTGTCTCAAATGAACACATATTCTGCAATTTATGGTCATATAGTAATGAAAATCAGTGTTTTGAGACCTTTTCTACTGTTATAGCGCCACCTATTGACCTATCTTCACAAAATTTTGCATGCTTGTTGAGAATCACATGCCAGATGTGCATACCTGATTGCATGAAGTTTTGAGTTATTTTTATGCATTTACAGGCATGTAGGTCAATAAAGACACACCCCTTTTGTAAATGAGCCATTTATAGCTGCCTAAAGATGAAAGTGAACCTGCTTTCAATAACTATTGATCTGCACAGTTCAGAGATTCATACAACACTGGTTTCGTGGCGATTGAGCGAAAAACCAGGGACTAGTTCGTAAAAGTAGGTTTTTCATATATTAATTAATATTTAATGAACAGATTGAGTTACAGCAGTGGTTTTAGCGTCAGACTGTTCGGTATGAGCAGGCCTATCATATGAAATGTATTTTGTGTGGCTGTGCAAAACTATGTGTAACACAGCATGCCAAATTTCAAGCTGATTGGACTAATAGTTGTATGGTTAGAGTGTTTTTTATGTTTTTTAAACCTTATAGCGCCACCATGTGTCCAAAGTCCGCGAGTTTTACACGGTCACCTCAAATTGACTGTATACATGTGTGTACCAAGTTTGGTGAAGATATCTGAATCCGTTCAAAAGTTAGAGCTACAATTAGCTTTTAGCTTACATTAGCATGTTACATTTTTGTGTACGGTTTCGCGTGAAATCAAAATTTCAACTTTCTTTCGATAACTTTTGCTATGCAGTGTCCAGAGAACATTTCTACACTGGTTTGGTTCAGATTGGGAGAAAACCCTAGGACTAGTTTGCAAAAGTAGGTTTTTCATATATTAATTAATATTTAATGAACAGATTGAGTTACAGCAGTGGTTTTAGCGTCAGATTGTTCGGTATGAGCAGCCCTATCATATGATATGTATTTTGTGTGGCTGTGCAAAACTTTGTGTAATAACCAATCAATTACAACCTCAAAAAACACAAAAACGCCCCCTAGTGGCCAATTTCTTTCAAAATTCTTACAGACCTCTAGGACCATGAGTCGAACATGCCCACCGAGTTTCGTTCAGATCACGCATCGTTAACCTAGTTTAATGGCTGCTCAATCTTAATTGACTAATGGCGGCCATGTTTTTTGAGATATGCCAATGTCCTTATAGTATGTCATGACACGTTGGACAAAGACACTGCATGATAAATTTCAAGCTGATTGGACTAATGGTTGTATGGTTAGAGTCTTATTTATGTTTTTTAAGCCTTATAGCGCCACCATGTGGCCAAAGTTTGCGAGTTTTGCACAGTCACCTCAAATTGACCGTATACATGTGTGTACCAAGTTTGGTGAAGATATCTCAATCCGTTCAAAAGTTATAGCTACAATTAGCTTTTAGCTTACTTTAGCATGTTACATTTTTGTGTACAGTTTCGCGTGAAATCAAAATTTCAGCTTTCTTTCGATAACTTTTGCTATTCAGTGTCCAGAGAACATTTCTACACTGGTTTGGTTCAGATTGGGTGAAAACCCTAGGACTAGTTCGCAAAAGTAGGTTTCGGACAAATCGCGGCGTAGCGCGAAAACGGTGCGTCCTAGAGAAAATCTGAGTGACTCCACTTTTGTTCGGGCTGACCCAAGGATTCCAAAAATGTAAAGTTTTTGAGCCTACGACAAACGGTTTACAAATGGCTGCCAAATAACTAAAATTTTTTTGTTTTCAGCGCTGTAGCGCCACCTATGGGCCGATTTGGACGAGCCTTTGGATCTGAGTAGCGGTGAGGAGTACTACCATCTGACCAAGTTTGAAGCCAATAGGCCTTACGGTTTGGCCTGGGCAATAGTGATTATGGCAGAAGTAAAATAATAATAATAATAATAAAAATCCTAACAAAAACAATAGGGTTTCAGCGCTTCGCGCTCGAACCCCTAATAAAAATCCTAACAAAAACAATAGGGTTTCAGCGCTTCGCGCTCGAACCCCTAATAATAATAGTAATAATAAAAATCCTTACAAAAACAATAGGGTTTCAGCGCTTCGCGCTCGAACCCCTAATAATAATAAAAATCCTTACAAAAACAATAGGGTTTCAGCGCTTCGCGCTCGAACCTCTAAAAATACTAAAATGGAGGAGAGCCTTTCTCTCCAAACTGCATTCGATCACTTCCTGTATCGCTCACTAGTGTCCTCTAGTGTTCCCAGGGTGGTATGGCCGTAAGCGAGAGCAGCCGTCAAGAGTTGGCTATTTGAAAATAGGTGCAGTACCAGGAGCCGAGCGCCATTCAGCTTGCCTTAACACAGCAGCCACAGAAACAATGCCCTTGTCACCTCAATTGTTTACCTGTATTATTATTATTTTTTTTCAATTAATTCATTCAATTTTTTTTTTGCCAAATGAAGAAATTCAAAAAGCTTACAGCACCTGGTATTCCCAGGCGTCTCCCATCCAAGTACTAACCAGGCCCAACCCTGCTTAGCTTCCGAGTTCAGATGAGATTTTTTTTATTTATTTATTTTTTTTTTTTATTAAACACATCATCAACAATCATGACATTTATACATACAAATATTTAAAATATACAATATTTAAAAATCTCCTGGTAAGAAAACTTCAAAACCAGTCCAAGTTTGTACAACATATGGATTATTTTTTGTAATACATTTTTCAAAAATGTCCATCTTTTCATACATTTTGCAATAGTTATATATAACCATTATTTCCTCAGTCACAATCTGTTTATACAACAAAACCAATGGAATTTCTTTTTTCTTTATTCATAATATTTCTTCTTTTCCATATTGTATATCTTGCAAGAGTCAACATATAATTAAGAGCAAATACATTTTTAGTTTTCCCATTAAAACCAAATAAAAACAGTGTATCCCATTCTTCTAAAACAATGTTTTCATCATACAAAAAAGTACAGACCATTGTTTTCAACATCTTCATAAAATCACTTAAATTTTTACATTTTAAAAATAGGTGTAACACACCTTCCCTTTTCTCCAAACACACCTTACACAATTCATCTTGTGATACCCCAATCTTTTTAAAGATGATCTCTGTCCTTATGCAGTTGTGTCTTAACATAAAATCAAAGTTTTCCAATGCTGGACTTTTAAAATTTAATCTGACATTTTTCCATATAGTCGAAGCATCGAAGTTTACAAAAATATTTTTCCCAAAATTCTGTTGATTTAGGTTTTTTATACACAGCATTACACAAACATGTATAAAACATCTTGATAGGACAATCATTGATACTAATCTTATCTTCATTCATTTTTAAAAACACTTTGATTTTTCTATTTTCAGTTTCTTTTTCATTCTCTTCAATAGTTTTGATCCAGTGATCTGGTAATGCTAATCTTAACTTCTTGTATTGATCTTCAATTTTTTCTTTATCATCTACATCTTCTATTTCCTCCAGTGTATCTATTATTGCTTGAGTAGGTAAAAACCCAGGTTTTATTTCATATAAAATGTCTTTTACTTGTCTAAAACCAACTGCATACCAGTTCTCATAAAACATTTGTTTTTTGCTTTTATTGTTCTGATTTAAAAACAGGGGTTGCTGTAAATAAAGTTTTCTCCCTTCAATCTCAGTGTGTATGTTATCATAAAAACATTTCCATGTTCTCAACAACTCTTTATAAAACTCAGGAATATTCTCTATCATGCGGTCTTTAAATGCCATCCATAAGAAATCATCTCCTATTTGTCCACATTTATTAATAAAATAACTCATGATGCTTTTCCACGGAATATTGTCTTCATTTAAAAACTTCTTTAATGTTTTAATTCTCATACTTTTCATTCTTATCCATGGATCTATAAGTCCTAATCCTCCCTCATCCACCTTTCCAATGATAGTGTTATATGCAATTTTAGATGGTTTATCATCCCATAAAAACTTTAAAGTCATAGTTTTTATTCTCTTATACACCCACGTAGGTAGACTAACAACACTTAAAACATACCACATCTTAGATAGAAAAAGAGAATTTAATACCAGTACTTTCCCTTTTAAAAACAATACTCTCTGCTTCCAAAAACATAATCTTTTTTCCATTTTATTTAGGAGTTCATCCCAAATTATTTCTCTAGTTTTCATTTCATCATATCCCAGCGTAATGCCTAAGATCTTTATGTAATTGTTTTGTTCTTTAAATTCCCAATTTCCTTGTGGAGCTTCTGCTTTTCCCATCTTAATGTATTCCGTTTTTTCTTTATTTACTTTTGCTCCCGATCCTCGACAATATTTATCAAATATTTCCATAGCTTTCCCAACACTTTTAAAATCTTTTAAAAATAGAGTGGTATCATCAGCATACTGAAAAATCTTCTGTTCTGTTCTATTGATTTCTATCATAAACCCTTTAATTTCCTTTTCTCCATTTATAGCTAAGCCTAATGGTTCAGCAACTAGTGTGTATAATAACGCTGATAAAGGACATCCTTGTCTTATAGATCTGGAAATCTCAATGTAGTCTGTTAAAAATCCATTTATTTTAAAACAATTAAAATATCTGTATAAAAACATTTGATCCACTTAATGAAATTCTCACCAAAGCCAAATTTCTGGATTAAGTCAAATAAATAGCTGTGCTCAACTCTATCAAAAGCTTTCTCTAGGTCTATGCCTTCATCTTTTTTATCTACATGTATCAGATTAAATCTCTTATACTTGTTATTGTGTCTGCTATATCTCTGCCTATTTCACCATAAGCTTGATTAGTTGTGATAAGAGTGGGAACTACCTTTTTAAGTCTGTTTGCTAAAATCTTTGCTAATATCTTATAATCTGTATTAAGCATACTTAAAGGTCTATAATTTTGCAAATCATCTTTATCACCTTTATTTTTATAAATTATTTTAATCATTCCTTTCTTCATACTCTCACTCAACTCTCCTTTTTTAAAAATAGCAGTAAAAAGATCTTTTAAAATTGGAATTAAAACATCTTTAAAAGTCTTATAAAATTCGGATGATAAACCATCTAAACCAGGGCTTTCCCCATTGCTTAATTGTGTTATAGCTTCATTTATCTCATCTTCAGTTATATCACTATCACACCGTTCTTTATCCTCTTCACTTACTTTAACCTTTATTTGATTCAATAAAAAATCCTTATCTTCTTCATGAACTCCTTCTCCCTTAAACAAAATTCCATAGAAATCTTTAACTGTTCTTAAAATACTTTCTTTATCTTTGACATTTTTCCCTTTTATTGAGACATTCTTTATCAAATCGGCTTTTTGTCGTGTTTTTTCTAAATCATAAAAGAACTTTGTACTTCTTTCTCCCTTCACTGTATTTTTCATCTTGCTTCTTATTCTAGCTCCCATACATTTTTCCTCTTCTACTTTTTTCAGTTTCTCTTCTAATATCACTATTCTCCTAATATCCATATTTCCTTCTGTTATCTTTTCCATTTCATTCTCCCATTCTTTGTTTAATTGTCTTTCTTTAGCTCGATTAGCTTTCTGCATTTTCTTTGAACATTCTATTGAAAATCTTTTGGCCTCTAATTTTACATTGTCCCACCACACACTTATTTCTTCATCATATAACTCATCATTTACACTATTAATAATAATATTTTCCATTTCAATTTTATAACAATCATTCTTTAAGAGCTCTGTATTAAACACCCATACACCTGGTCCTCTTTCAACTCCACTGAAATCCATCATTACATACAAAAAATCATGGTCACTACAGCTAAAAATCTTGTAAAAAATCTTTGAAATAAAAGATTCTAATCTTCTTGTACATAAAACATAGTCTAATCTACTTTGTTTTAAAACTGTATTCACCCACTGCCTTCTTGAGTATTCTCTTTTGACTCTATTTCTCTCTCTCCATACATCTACATATTTATGTTTTTCAATCATGTATTTCAGTTCTTTTCTTCCAACATCTGCTCTATAAACCATATAATCATCTACATCTATCCTTTCTAAAACAGTATTAAAATCTCCTAAGACAATAACATTATTCCATCCACTCATTAAAACACTTAGGTCCTTAAAAAAAGTAACTCTTTCCAGGTCTTGATTTGGAGCATGGATGTTACATATTGTTATTTTTTCACCGTTATTTATAATTTTAATAGTTAGGATCCTTCCATAGTTATCTTTAAATAAAACATCAAATGAGCATCCTATTCCTCTTCTAATTAATATTGCCATGCCTTTTTTCTTATTTGGGTCATTATTATACAATATTTCCCCGTCCCAACATTTTTTAAACTCATTAATAATCGTTTCATTCCATCCAGTCTCCTGTATACATATTATATCACATTTTTCTGTTAAAGCAATTACATTTTCAAACTTCACTTTAGATGACAGCCCTCTCACATTAATTGATACCAAACATAAGTTGTTCATTAGAAATATAAAAGAAAACAAGCCATCCAAACAGAAGAAAATCCAAATTAAACAAACCATCAATCATCTGTAGTCTTCTTTATCTAAAATCTTAGATCAGTTCTGTCAGTTTTTAGTTTTGCTTTTGCTTCTTTTCGTAATTTCTGTTTCTTAAGCACTTGCTGAATATTTATTTGTACAGTTTTTCTGCGTCTTCTGTTTATGCTGTCTATTGTTCTGTCTTTAGTCCCAATATTTATTTCATCATTATCATCATCGCTTACCTCTTCCTCAATTCTGCTTTCTGTATTTTCACCCGCTGCTCCTTGTTCTTTTTCCATGTCCTGTCCATCATCTTTCATTAGATGTTGTGCCTCAGTCTCTACTGTATCTCCTTCATCCTCTTCACTCATAGCCTGCTCCTCTTCTTGTTCATTCAAACCATCCGCTGTTAAATCCTGTGCTTCCTCCTCACTTTCTTCATCGCTTAATTTCTCCGTTGGTTTATGCATTTCCATCACTCCAGTCTCTTCCTCATCCGATTCACATCTGCACCACAATGTTGTCTTTTTGCAGCCTTGGCACCGTGGGGCTTTACAGTCCCGCGCAAAATGTCCGTGCTCCAGACATTCTCTACACACAAATTGTGGGCAGTCTTTTTTTTCATGTTCAGTGCTTCCACATAATCTGCATGTTTTTATCTGCTGATCATGTATCACTCTAAAATATTTGGGTCCTTCCTCTGTATCAAATTTGACGTTGTAAGGAAGAGTTGTGACTTCTTTTGGAAATTTCACTCTGATGAACCTTGTTCCGTCAGCCACAGTTGTTCCTGGATGATATCTTCTTCTTAGTGGGAGAATTGGAGAAACTCCCCAGTCCACAAGCTTTTGGATGATTTCACTATCTTGAATATAGTTGGGTAAATTTAAAAAAGAAACCATTCTCTCAGTTGGGCAGAGTTTTGATATTTCACATAATTGTTGGTTGATCATTAGTCCATCCATTAAACTATCACAGTCTGTTTCATTTTCCATAGTTAGTTCATAGTCAAAATTTGATTTTTTCCTCAGTCCAAACAATTTTCCAACTCCAGTCTTTCCTTCCACAGCCTTTATAATCATAACTACTGTGATAGTTCCAGGATCTTTCACAGTCATTGTCAAAGTTGTTTCTTTTTTATATTGTCTCTGAAATCTAGCTTGACTTTTCAGTTTGTTTATCATCTCATTTCTTTGACTTGTTTGTTGGGTGTTTTCCAAACGTTCAGCAATTGCTTTACCTTTTGTTTGTTGTATTTCTCCACTTCCTCCTCTACTTGTGTCTGATCTGTTTTTCCTCCTTCTTGCCACAACAGTTGCCCATGTGTCATTATTGTCAATGTCCTTGTTTGAATCTCCTGAATTGCTATCTTCAGGAGTAGCTTTGTCCGTGCTGCCATAGTCGATATTCAGTTCCTGTTCCTTTGTCAAAGTGTCCATTCTTTCAAAAGGTTTTAACCCCAAACAGATAACACTGTCTGGGGTTTAACTAAAACTAAACAAAATTAATATAACTTATTTTAAGCAAAATCAAGAAAAAAACAATAAAGAAAATCAAAATGGGAGAGCCTTTCTCTCCCTACTGCCACCTCACACTTCCTTGAAAGCAGTGACTCAGTCAAACTCAAGGGGGCGTGCTCAGGGTGGTATGGCCGTAAGCGAGAGCAGCAGTCAAGAGTTGGCTATTTAAAAATAGGCGCAGCACCAGGAGCCGAGCGCAGCTCAGCTTGCATTGACACAGCACCAAGAGTAACAAGGCCCTTGTCCCCTCAATTGTTTACCTGTTTTTTGTTTTTTTTTCTGTTTCTGCTCCGGGGCACCAACAGCTCTTGCTAAGTTAAACCAGCCAAGTCACTGTACTCACTTTCCCCCGAATGGAATCAGTCCCTACCACTTAGAAGTCACCCAGCCAACTTGCAGCGTAATCTCTTCCACTTGTAAGTCTCTGAGCTGTAGCAATACCTAAGTGCTCTGATAAAACATGCATAAAAGAAACTATGGCTTTTAACCTCCTCTTGGAGAGAAGAGAGTCTCCGACCCTGGATCTCAGGGGTTCTCTGGAGGGACTGTCAGGAATCCTGTAAGAGCATCCCATCCACACAACGTCTTGCTATAAAACAAAGCAGAATGTGTGGTGACGGAACTCCAGGTTGACAGAGCCTTGTCCTTGTTTCAAATAATGTGCTAACAAGGTGCTGAACGGAGTGCCAGTGGCACAAAGGATAACGCTTATGACTATGGATCAGAGGATTCTAGCTTAGCAATCGTAAACCCAGCCTACTTGATGCAAACGTCCCTACCAGGCCCAACCCTGCTTTTCTTCCGAGTTCAGATGAGATCAGGCATTGCCAGGGTGGTATGGCCGTAAGCGAAAGCAGCCGTCAAGAGTTAGCTATTTAAAAATAGGCGCAGCACCAGGAGCCGAGCGCAGCTCAGCTTGCATTGACACAGCACTGACAGTAACAAGGCCCTTGTCCCCTCAATTGTTTACCTGTTTTTTTTTTTTTTTTTTTTCTGTTTCTGCTTTGGGGCACCAACAGCTCCTGCTAAGTTAAACCAGCCAAGTCACTGTACCCACTTTCCCCCGAATGGAATCAGGGAAGTGGGTACACTGACCTGGCTGGTTCCAGAGTTCAGAGAGGAATTCAGAGTTGTTGTTTTTTTGTATTTTGGGAAGTATATTAGCTGCCAAATGAAGGAATTTAAAAAGCTTACAGCACCTGGTATTCCCAGGCGGTCTCCCATCCAAGTAACAAACCAGGCCCAACCCTGCTTTGATTCCGAGTTCAGATGAGATATATATATTTTTTTATTAAAATCAAATATTTACATTTTTACAAAGAAATGATCACATCACACAAAAATCACATGATACTTACAACACTCATTATTAGACTTCATATTTTTCCCATAACCAACTTAAAATGTTGTCCTTGTATTCAACCATTACGTTCCCTTTTACCATTATTTCTATAAATACATTTAAGTACATTCTTGTACTATAAAATAGTTGAATATCAATTTTACAGCCATCTCCATTCTGTTTTTAAACATACGCCATATATCCACTCTCTTCCCATCATGTTTAGCCATATTTCTCCTTATCCAAATCACATACTTAGCAATTGTTATACATAGATTAAAAGCATACATACCACATTCATTTTGACCAAATAAATATTTTTTTTCCCAGTTCTTTTGTTCATCCACATATATGTCCCCTATTAACGATTTAGCATTTTTCTGAAATTTTTCCATAATTCCTCCAACTTTTCACAATAGAAGAACAAATGTAATAAACCTTCCCCTTCCTTTATACACACCTTATATGTTATATCTTGTTCAATTCCCATTTTACACAATCTCATTTCTGTTAATATGCAATTATGTCTCAATAAATAATTACAATTTTCTAAAATTGGTTCCATATATTTCATTCTGACATTTGCCCATATTTCTTTTTCATTTAAATCCTCATATCTTTCCTTCCAGTAGTTGAATGCTATAGGTCTTATAAAAGCCTTTGATCTAAAAACAACATAAAAACTCTTAACTGTACATAAGCTCATATTGATCTTTTCTCCTTTTTTTTTCTTAAAATAGACCTCTGGTAATTCTTCCTTATCCCGCAACTCATTTTTTTTTTCAATTATTTCAATCCAATCTTTTGGTATTGCTTTTTTCAAATCATGATATTGTCTTTGTAATTTTGTTTTAGAAAAAACTGAAGTTTTTGCCAAGACTGCCCTCATAAGTGGCAGCTCCCATATGGTCTAGCGCTCAGGATTCCTGGTTTTCACCCAGGCGGCCCGGGTTCGACTCCCGGTATGGGAAGCCTTGAGTATTTTTGCCACTGCCCTTTTTTTCCAGCAGTCGGACTGCAGCAACTTTAAGGGGGTGGGCTTGTGTGGGACTCTCATAAGCCTTCGATAGCTGAGTTGGTAGAGCGGAGGACTGTAGTTGTGTTGTTGGCAATCCTTAGGTCGCTGGCTCGAAGGAGGTCTTTTGCCCTTTCATGCCTGTGCAGTTCGCATATATCTTGATAGCTAGAGCTCAAAAGGAAGTTCCCTGACCAGGAATCGAACCCGGGCCGCGGCGGTGAGAGCGCCGAATCCTAACCACTAGACCACCATGGAAGGTCTTGCAGAAGCTCGCCCTCAAGCCTAGCTGTGGGCCTCCACGCAAGTATGCTGCAGCTGCTCTGACAAAAATAAATCTAACGCTTGTAACCTCCTCCTGGAGATGAGAAAGTCTCAGACCCTGGATCACAGTTCTTCTAGGGAGGGACTGCCACATGCACTGTAAGAGCATCCTATCGACACCACAACTTGCCATAATAACGAAGGACAGCATGTGTTGAATGAACTCCGTGTTGAATGAACTCCGTGTTGAATGAACTACGTGTTGACAGGGCCAGTGGCGCAATGGATAACGCGTCTGACTACGGGTCAGAAGATTCTAGGTTCGACTCCTGGCTGGCTCGCTCTGGTCTTTTTGCTTTGATGTCAGCCAGTGCACTGCAGTCGCCTTTCGCCCCCACTGGAGCTGTTCAGGTCCACTCTGGAGTGAGTCGAGTTTAAGGGGCCGCAATCACAGAGCATGTGGGGTGCTCACCTGGTTTCAAAGGCTGCCCCAACTGCTAGATTTTTATTAACGTCTACTACAGCTACACCAATCGTAAACCCAGCCTACTTGTTGCAAATGTCCCTATCACTTAGAAGTCACCCAGCCAACTTGCAGCGTAATCTCTTCCACTTGTAAGTCTCTGAGCTGTAGCAATACCTAAGTGCTCTGATAAAACATGCATAAAAGAAACTATGGCTTTTAACCTCCTCTTGGAGAGAAGAGAGTCTCCGACCCTGGATCTCAGGGGTTCTATGGAGGGACTGTCAGGAATCCTGTAAGAGCATCCCATCCACACAACGTCTTGCTATAAAACAAGGCAGAAAGTGTGGTGACGGAACTCCAGGTTGACAGAGCCTTGTTTCAAACAATGTGCTAACAAGGTGCTGAACGGAGTGCCAGTGGCACAAAGGATAACGCTTATGACTATGGATCAGAGGATTCTAGCTTAGCAATCGTAAACCCAGCCTACTTGATGCAAACGTCCCTACCAGGCCCAACCCTGCTTTTCTTCCGAGTTCAGATGAGATCAGGCATTGCCAGGGTGGTATGGCCGTAAGCGAGAGCAGAGTTAGCTATTTAAAAATAGGCGCAGCACCAGGAGCCGAGCGCAGCTCAGCTTGCATTGACAAAGCACTGACAGTAACAAGGCCCTTATCCCCTCAATTGTTTAACTGTTTTTGTTTTTTTTTTCTGTTTCTGCTTTGGGGCACCAACAGCTCCTGCTAAGTTAAACCAGCCAAGTCACTGTACCCACTTTCCCCCGAATGGAATCAGGGAAGTGGGTACACTGACCTGGCTGGTTCCAGAGTTCAGAGAGGAATTCAGAGTTGTTGTTTTTTTGTATTTTGGGAAGTGTATTAGCTGCCAAATGAAGGAATTTAAAAAGCTTACAGCACCTGGTATTCCCAGGCGGTCTCCCATCCAAGTACCAACCAGGCCCAACCCTGCTTTGCTTCCGAGTTCAGATGAGATATATATATATTTTTTTATTAAAATCAAATATTTACATTTTTACAAAGAAATGATCACATCACACAAAAATCACATGATAGTTACAACACTCATTATTAGACTTCATATTTTTCCCATAACCAACTTAAGATGTCCTTGTATTCAACTATTACGTTCCCTTTTACCATTATTTCTATAAATACATCCTCCTTTCCTTGTACTATAAAATAGTTGAATATCAATTTTACAGCCATCTCCATTCTGTTTTTAAACATACGCCATATATCCACTCTCTTCCCATCATGTTTAGCCATATTTCTCCTTATCCAAATCACATACTTAGCAATTGTTATACATAGATTAAAAGCATACATACCACATTCATTTTGACCAAATAAAAAAAAATTTCCCAGTTCTTTTGTTCATCCACATATATGTCCCCTATTAACGATTTAGCAATTTTCTTACATTTTTCCATAATTCCTCCAACTTTTCACAATAGAAGAACAAATGTAATAAACCTTCCCCTTCCTTTATACACACCTTATATGTTATATCTTGTTCAATTCCCATTTTACACAATCTCATTTCTGTTAATATGCAATTATGTCTCAATAAATAATTACAATTTTCTAAAATTGGTTCCATATATTTCATTCTGACATTTGCCCATATTTCTTTTTCATTTAAATCCTCATATCTTTCCTTCCAGTAGTTGAATGCTATAGGTCTTATAAAAGCCTTTGATCTAAAAACAACATAAAAACTCTTAACTGTACATAAGCTCATATTGATCTTTTCTCCATTTTTTTTTCTTAAAATAGACCTCTGGTAATTCTTCCTTATCCCGCAACTCTTTTTTTTCAATTATTTCAATCCAATCTTTTGGTATTGCTTTTTTCAAATCATGATATTGTCTTTGTAATTTTGTTTTAGAAAGAACTGAAGTTTTTGCCAAGACTGCCCTCATAAGTGGCAGCTCCCATATGGTCTAGCGGTCAGGATTCCTGGTTTTCACCCAGGCGGCCCGGGTTCGACTCCCGGTATGGGAAGCCTTGAGTATTTTTGCCACTGCCCTTTTTTTCCCAGCAGTCGGACTGCAGCAACTTTAAGGGGGTGGGCTTGTGTGGGACACTCATAAGCCTTCGATAGCTCAGTTGGTAGAGCGGAGGACTGTAGGTGTGTTGTTGGCAATCCTTAGGTCGCTGGTTCGACTCCGGCTCGAAGGAGGTCTTTTGCCCTTTCATGCCTGTGCAGTTTGCATTTATCTTGAAAGCTAGAGCTCAAAAGGAAGTTCCCTGACCGGGAATCGAACCCAGGCCGCGGCGGTGAGAGCGCCGAATCCTAACCACTAGACCACCAGGGAAGGTCCTGCAGAAGCTCGCCCTCAAGCCTAGCTGTGGGCCTCCATGCAAGTATGCTGCAGCTGCTCTGACAAAAATAAATCTAACGCTTGTAACCTCCTCCTGGAGAGGAGAAAGTCTCAGACCCTGGATCACAGTTCTTCTAGGGAGGGACTGTCACATGCACTGTAAGAGCATCCTATCGACACCACAACTTGCCATAATAACGAAGGACAGCATGTGTTGAATGAACTCCGTGTTGAACGAACTCCGTGTTGAATGAACTCCGTGTTGACTGAGCTGTGTCCTTATCACAAGTAACAAGATAAAGATGAAAAGATAAGCAGACAGGGCCAGTGGCGCAATGGATAACGCGTCTGACTACGGATCAGAAGATTCTAGGTTCGACTCCTGGCTGGCTCGCTCTGGTCTTTTTGCTTTGATGTCAGCCAGTGCACTGCAGTCGCCTTTCGCCCCCACTGGAGCTGTTCAGGTCCACTCTGGAGTGAGTCGAGTTTAAGGGGCCGCAATCACAGAGCCCGTGGGGTGCTCACCTGGTTTCAAAGGCTGCCCCAACTGCTAGATTTTTATTAACGTCTACTACAGCTACACCAATCGTAAACCCAGCCTACTTGTTGCAAAAGTCCCTATCACTTAGAAGTCACCCAGCCAACTTGCAGCGTAATCTCTTCCACTTGTAAGTCTCTGAGCTGTAGCAATACCTAAGTGCTCTGATAAAACATGCATAAAAGAAACTATGGCTTTTAACCTCCTCTTGGAGAGAAGAGAGTCTCCGACCCTGGATCTCAGGGGTTCTATGGAGGGACTGTCAGGAATCCTGTAAGAGCATCCCATCCACACAACGTCTTGCTATAAAACAAAGCAGAATGTGTGGTGACGGAACTCCAGGTTGACAGAGCCTTGTTTCAAACAATGTGCTAACAAGGTGCTGAACGGAGTGCCAGTGGCACAAAGGATAACGCTTATGACTATGGATCAGAGGATTCTAGCTTAGCAATCGTAAACCCAGCCTACTTGATGCAAACGTCCCTACCAGGCCCAACCCTGCTTTTCTTCCGAGTTCAGATGAGATCAGGCATTGCCAGGGTGGTATGGCCGTAAGCGAGAGCAGCCGTCAAGAGTTAGCTATTTAAAAATAGGCGCAGCACCAGGAGCCGAGCGCAGCTCAGCTTGCATTGACCCAGCACCGACAGTAACAAGGCCCTTGTCCCCTCAATTGTTTACCTGTTTTTTTTTTTTTTTTTTTCTGTTTCTGCTTTGGGGCACCAACAGCTCCTGCTAAGTTAAACCAGCCAAGTCACTGTACCCACTTTCCCCCGAATGGAATCAGGGAAGTGGGTACACTGACCTGGCTGGTTCCAGAGTTCAGAGAGGAATTCAGAGTTGTTGTTTTTTTTGTATTTTGGGAAGTGTATTAGCTGCCAAATGAAGGAATTTAAAAAGCTTACAGCACCTGGTATTCCCAGGCGGTCTCCCATCCAAGTACCAACCAGGCCCAACCCTGCTTTGCTTCCGAGTTCAGATGAGATATATATATTTTTTTTTATTAAAATCAAATATTTACATTTTTACAAAGAAATGATCACATCACACAAAAATCACATGATACTTACAACACTCATTATTAGACTTCATATTTTTCCCATAACCAACTTAAAATGTTGTCCTTGTATTCAACCATTACGTTCCCTTTTACCATTATTTCTATAAATACATCCTCCTTTTCTTGTACTATAAAATAGTTGAATATCAATTTTACAGCCATCTCCATTCTGTTTTTAAACATACGCCATATATCCACTCTCTTCCCATCATGTTTAGCCATATTTCTCCTTATCCAAATCACATACTTAGCAATTGTTATACATAGATTAAAAGCATACATACCACATTCATTTTGACCAAATAAAAAAAAAATTCCCAGTTCTTTTGTTCATCCACATATATGTCCCCTATTAACGATTTAGCAATTTTCTTAAATTTTTCCATAATTCCTCCAACTTTTCACAATAGAAGAACAAATGTAATAAACCTTCCCCTTCCTTCCTAAACACCTTACATATTATATCTTGTTCAATTCCCATTTTACACAATCTCATTTCTGTTAATATGCAATTATGTCTCAATAAATAATTACAATTTTCTAAAATTGGTTCCATATATTTCATTCTGACATTTGCCCATATTTCTTTTTCATTTAAATCCTCATATCTTTCCTTCCAGTAGTTGAATGCTATAGGTCTTATAAAAGCCTTTGATCTAAAAACAACATAAAAACTCTTAACTGTACATAAGCTCATATTGATCTTTTCTCCATTTTTCTTCTTAAAATAGACCTCTGGTAATTCTTCCTTATCCCGCAACTCATTTTTTTTTTCAATTATTTCAATCCAATCTTTTGGTATTGCTTTTTTCAAATCATGATATTGTCTTTGTAATTTTGTTTAACAACTCTTTTATAACCATCCTCCACAGCATCTACAATTACTTGTAATGGTACAAATCCTTTTATCACTTCATATAATACATCTTTAACTTGTCTTAATCCTCCATCCCACCTTTCCTTAAAATATAACATTTTTCCTTCATTTAAAATATTTGGATTCAGAAAAAGTGGTTGTTCTACAATCTGAGCCCTTCCTTTTGGTACAATAAACACATTTTCTAAAAAAATTCACCCCATGATTCTAAGACCTCAACATAAAATCTTGGCAGACCTGCTGTCATCCATATTTTTCATTTTCATCCATAAAACATTACATCCCATATCAAAATGTCCACATTTCTTCAAATAATAGTCTAACACACTTTTCCAAATCACATCCATTTTCCCTTCCAAAAACCTTTGAATAATCTTAATTCTTAATGTTTTCATTTTTAAAAAAGCTATCTAAAAGTCCCAGACCTCCTTCTTTTACCTCCACAATCAAAGTATTATAAGCAATTTTGGCTCTTCCATTTCCCCACACAAACTTTAAAACTACATCCTTAATTTTTTATAGTATACTTCAGGCAATGCAGTTACACTTAACACATACCAGACCTTTGACAACATTAAAGCATTTAAGATTAATACTTTCCCTTTTAACGTCAAATTTCGAGCTTTCCAAAATCTAAGTCTTTTCTCAATTCCATTTAAAACTCCCTCCCAATTTAAAATATCTGCTTTATTAGAATCCATCCCCACCCAAATTCCCAAAATGTTTGTGTGTTGCTTTTCTTCTTTAAAGGGTATGTGTTGTGTTATTTCTTCTACTCTTCCCACCAGTGGTGTAGTCCTAAAAAAAGGTGGTGTACTATTACCCACCCAACCCGCCCATGCTATTTTATTATTTTACCTGAACGTTTCAGCGAGACATCATTCAGACTTTGAAAAACTCACGAAATTTTCTCACAGCTGCTGTGGTCGTCAGGGGCAGGGAATGGCGCAAAATATGAACAAAAATGCACCAATTGCAACAAATTAACATGAGAGTTAAAAAAAAGCACTTGTTATACAGTTAAGGGATGCGAATACACGTAAATTAGGGAAGTCTAATCAGCAAAACAAGTGAGTATACTGAGGGTATACACAATTATTGATCCTCAGAAGTCGTAATACCCAAGGAGCTAGTGGAAAAAAGTAGGCATACTGAGTATACGTGCATATAGCCCCGACTACACCACTGCTTCCCACCCTCATGCATATACTTTTTACAACATTAACCTTAGCTCCTGATTCTTACAATATCGCTCTAAAATCTCCATCGCGCCTTTAATACTCTGAATATCTTCAACCAACAATGTTGATACACAGCTTCTCTGTTGTCTTTTTATTCTATTTGTATCCCTTTAATGCTTCTATCTGATTTTATTGCCAATCCCAGTGGTTCAGCTACCAGCGTGTTTAATAAAGCAGACAATGAGAATCCCTGCCTTACTGATCTTGTTGGTTGAAGACATTCTGTTAAAAGCCATTACATTTTTTACATGTTAAAATATCTGTAGAAAAAAATCTAAATCCATTTCCTAAAATTTTCCCCAAATCCAAACTCTTTAAGAACTGCAAATAAAAAATCATGCTCTACCCTGTCAAAAGCTTTCTCTAGATCTAAACCTAATAAAAAAACCCTTTCTCTTTTTCTTTCATATAGTCTATTGTATCTCTTATACTTTTCACCACATCTGTTATGTTTCTTCCTTGCACCCCATAAGCCTGTGTCGTTTTAATTATCTTGGGTAAAAATATTTTAACCTATTTGCTAAAACTTTTGCTAAACTGTTCATATCTGTATTTAACATTGTTATTGGTCTAAAATTCTTTAGATCTTTTTTGTCCCCTTTTCCTTTGTATATCATTTTTATCATTCCTATTCTCATCTTTTCACTCAATAATTCTTTAATAAAAACCTCTTCATAGATCTCTTTTAAATCGGTACTAAAATATCTTTAAATTCTTTATAAAATTCATTTGTTATGCCATCTACACCTGGACTTTTTCTTGGCATTAATTGCTTAATAACCACCTCTATTTCTTCTTTTTGAATTTCTTCACCACAAAATTTTTTGTCTTCTTCGGTTACCTTTAATTTGATCTGTTATATAAAATATTCTTTCTCTTCTTCATTTGTTCCTTGTTTTTTGAACATATCACTATAAAAATCCTTTACTGTTTTTAAAATCCCCTCAGTTTCTGTTTCTACTTTCCCCTCTTTATTTAATACCTCTTTTATTAATTCAGCTCTTTGCCTATTGCTTTCCAAATTAAAGAAGAACTGTGTAGATCTTTCTCCTTCTACTGCATATTTTGCTTTACTTCTTATTATTGCACCTTTGCATTTTTCTTCTTCTATTATTTTTACTTTTCTTGTAACCTTACAATTTCTTCTATATCTTCGTTTCCCCTTACCTTCTGTCCCTTTTCTTAACTCTTTATCTAGCTTCTTTCTTATTTCTTTTTTTTTGTTTGTTTTTTCATACATTTACTATATTCTATTAAAAAAAGTTTTTAACCTCCTACTCAGCCATTGCTCCTCCCAGTGAATTATCTTCCATTTCATCTCGATTTCCCGCATTACTCTCTGTATTCTCAATAATTACTTTCTCAACTTCACCAATCTTTCCCAACACTGTTTCATCCATCATTTGCCTTGCTTCCTTAACAGTCTCTGGGATTTGTGTAACATTTCCTTTCTCCATCCAACTCTCACATCTTACCATCACCTTTCTGCAATCCAGGCATTTCACTGCATCGCAATCCCTTGTGAAATGTCCTTGCACCTCACACAGATAGCATTTAAAATCAGGACAGTCTTTAAACACATGTCCAGGACCCATACACAAGCGACAAGTTTTCACTTGACGGTCATGCATAATTCGGAAATATTGTGTTCCTTCTTCAGTATCAAATTTTGCACTGTTTGGGAGTGATATCACCTCCTTCGGGAATTTAACCCTTAAATACCTTGTACCATCTGCAATGTCTGTACCCGGATACATTCGCCTTCTGATATCAGATGCAGGTGTTACTCCCCAAAACTTACGTTTATCCAGAATTTCATCATCCTCAATATAAGCCGGCAAATGTATAAAAGATACAATATACTCTCTTACTTGTAAGTGTCTTACTTCACAATTCTTCCCTTTTATCATGAGTCCATCTTCCAAATCCTCGCCGTCCTCTTAACTTGGCAGAGTTATTTCACATTCCTTTTCCTTTCTTGGTCTTACAGCCAGAACCTTCCCTTTTCCTATCTTCTCAGTCAGAGCCTTTATGATGTCTTCTGCTCTAGCCTCATTCACTTCTGTCATATGAACAATCACTGTAGCTTCTTTAGTATAGATCCTTTTATCGCCCATTTGTCCGTGTCCAAAGTGTTGTCCTACTTCCAGTCCATTATCCAGTTGCCCTCTTCGTTTTCTATCCATGTCCATATCTTTAAGTTTGAGTCCTTCCACATTTGCACTCATAACAGAACACAAACTTCCCAGACAGCAAAGTGCTGCTGGGAAGTGGACAAAATTATCAAAAAAAGAAAAACTAAAAAAAACTCAAATTTTTTCTGAAAAAACAAACAAACAAAACAAAAATTGAGTGATCCTTTCTCACTCTCTGCCTACCACTTCCTTTGCTGCAAGTGCACTATTGCCCTCTAGCATTCCAGGGTGGTACGGCTGTACGCGAGAGCAGCTGTCAAGAGTTGGCTATTTAAAAATAGGCGGATTCACGTCGAGGAGGCAAGAGGAGGGTTGAAAACTGGGCTTGGACAGCTTTTTCTTCATTAATATTCCTTAATTCTTCATAAGCCTTGGACTGGTCATCAGCCGTAACATGAACAGTGCATCACACAGAACATTATTAACATGTTTTGCAGCAAACAAAGCATGCCATTCAATCTTAGACATAGCCCAGCTTTTACTCCACAAAATGTCAGCTTGCCCTTTCATGAGCTGCATCCAGTCAACCCTTGCAATGACATTCAAACCGGGGGAGCTCATTACAGTGAATACTGGGTGACAGAAGATGAGAACTCCACCACTGCAGAGTGAAATTATTGACCTCTGATTTTTTTGGTGAGGTTGTACCTTCGAACGCTTTATCCAACCTCAAAGTCAGAAAGAGATGGCATCCATACTTGACTTTTTTTTTTTCGCCCACACAAAGAACTCCTTGGTCAAAAGCTTTCATTTTCTACACTTCTGTGAGAGGATGTCCGCAAGCGTTGGTAATATAGTGGTAAGCATAGCTGGCTTCTAAGTAGATTCCCAGCCAATGTATTCCTTTTGGCTGCCGTAACATTACATGGCCAGGCGCCACTCTTGTGAAGATGTCCCATGACATGTGGGTAGATTAGTGCATCTTGAGATGGTTGGGATCCATATGCTGGACATGTTTTTCAGTGCAGAACCAAGACAAAGAGGGCCTTGGTTGAAAGCATTCTTTTTGAGCTCTTCTGGCACGAGACATCTGCAAGCATTGGTGGTATAGTGGCGAGCATAGCTGCCTTCCAAGTAGTTGACCCAAGTTCGATTCCCGGCCATTACATTTCCTTTGGCTGCTGTATATTTCACTTAGTCCGTTGCCACCATTGTGAAAGGCAACAGCCAAAAAGTAAAAGACAAAAAAGGGCCTGCCAGTTGGGGAATCGAACCCTGGTCTTCCGCGTGACAGGCAGAGATACTGTCCACTATACTAACGAGGATCTGCAGCTTTGATGCCAGCATGCTGTGTAGATAAGCATTGATCAAGTCAAGCTTCTGAGGCATGGAAGGAATCGTTTCAATGGTTAAGTCTCCATTTATTGCCACAACAACAGAAAGACCTTCTGCAGTTGTCATTGATCTTTTTAATGTATCCCACATGACATGGCGTCCAAACTACTGTGTTTTACTGACGTCTACACCTACAACAACCATAAACCCAACCTCATAGTAACCTGTTGTGTTTTAGCAACATCTACACCAACCACAAGTCCAAACCCCACCTCACGGTAAACTTTTGTGTGGCGTAAAGGTCTGCGCCGACCACAACCCTAAACCTTGCCTACTTGCGAAGCACTGGCATGGAGCCCGGGTAGCTCAGTCGGTAGAGCATCAGACTTTTAATCTGAGGGTCCAGGGTTCAAGTCCCTGCTCGGGCGTGTAAGGCTCTTCTTGTGGAGCCACAGCTTTTGCCAGTGAGCTATCGCTTGCTGAAAGTTTCATCTGGATGCACAACACGTCTACTAGGCATGAGGACATGGAGAGCACAGGCAGTCTTGTAGTTGCGGAAAGGGGCAAATCAGAGGGAGAAACATGCCGCACCGGGGCCACAACGGCTGTCCGGTAACTCGCCGTGATCGGATTGTGGTTAGTACTCTGCATTGTGGCCGCAGCAACCCCGCTTCGAATCAGGGTCACGGCAGGATTCCTTACGGTGACATTGGCATCACGCCCCCCTCTTGCCACCTGTTTTGTACAGCCCACTTTTCAGTGCACGCTGCTACTCTTAAATCTAAGCTAATGCCCCAGTGATCCCGGATAACTCAGTCGGTAGAGCGTCAGACTTTTCATCTGACGTTCCTGGGTTCAAGTCCCTGTTTGGGCGTGTAAGCCAACTTTTGTAGAGCGTGGAGGATTCAGATTTCTACCTTCCTATCCATCTCAGCATGAATCAACGTTTATCCTTTCCTCATCATCTTGTTTCTCATTTTTTTATATAATTATTTGATTATCTGAATGAGTAATTAACTTTGAATTGATTTTAATTAATGAATAAGTTAACACATTGCTTAATATAAGAATGTTCAGTGCGTTTGCCTGTCTCTTTATAACTTTTTCAGGAGCCACCAAACTAAGTCAGAGGTCACGGAGACCTTGAGTGGAGCTGAGGGCTGAGGACCGAAAGCAACTGTCTCCATTGTTATTTCTATGAGTTAATACTATCTAAAATGTCTTAAGGGATTTTGCTGTTTTTACGGTTAATTCTTTTAAGGTGATTCTACTTTTTATTCAAGATAGACTTTGTGTAGTAAGGATATAACTGCCTGAATGTAGATTATACCGGTTTTTAACCAGTTTTGATAAAGACGGCTGAGACTACACTCAGCCTCGGATAAAAAACAGATTATACTTTAAGTGTGTGTGTTCTATTTGACTGTGGATCCGTTTCATAGGTCTGGAGTCAGCTCTGAACAGTCTAGTGGATGTCTGACGTTTATGCTTGGGATACTGTTCAGAATTGTACGCACGCACCCCACGTGAAAATTCCAACTGGAATTCTCAATGGAATCCTATAAAGAAATCCTATTGGAATCCTTTAGGAAAAGTTTCCAAATATGTTAGAAATTCCAATAGGATTTCTGTATAAGATTCCATTTAGAATTCCTATTTGTTTTTGGAACCTTAAAACCTAAAGGAATCCATCAGATTGTCTAATACGACTTATATGACAAGTATATGGGATTTTAATGGAATCCTAAATGTACACTTTTCTTTTGTATCTGTGACTGTCTTATGAAAAGTCACCTTGACACCTTAATTTTTGTGCAATCTATATTAGAGAACAGCATTAGTGCACAAACCTCTGAAAATATTGATTTAAAAAGGGCAACAAAATTATGTCCTGTTGTTTCAACATTGTTCAATGTGAATTCAGTTTTCATTATATGAGCAGATAAAAAATATTCACACACAAAGTTCTAAAAAATTACACAAAATTGTGGTGTCTTTTTGTCATTTTTCACTTAATCAGCGCATTTTTGGGAGATGGGCTTCCTTATTTGGCTGGCTTCAACATTATATTTATTTTTGATGTAAACTGTCAGAGATAAGAAAAAGAAACATATTTAGACTCAACCCCATCTGAGAGCAAAAGAACCCCCCCACCCCCTCCAGCCACAGCACTCAGCAGTACCCAAACCAGCCACGGGTTGTTTAAAAATGTTAACTTTATATTTGATTTAAGAGATGACTATAAACTGTTTAACAAAACTAATAACTCATAAAGCAAAAATTAAACTTGACTCCACATAACACACTGATTTAGATTTATAAATGTATAAATGTCTGAGCATTATTAATACTTAATTAATACCGTTTATGTAGATTTATTTTATTTGAAATTTCTCATTTATTTTTTTCTATCTGCCAAGTGACTTATACTCTAAGAAATAATTGACTATTTTATTTTAATGCTAAATCTCAAGGCCTGACATAGTTTTTAAAGTAGATAGCAAAGTCCTGAGTGTAATTATATAATTATATTTGCATATTTTTGTTTTTAATATCTTAAAATATGACAATATTTACAAAATATATTTTTAGGAAAAAAAACTTACCGATGATGTCAGAGACTTATTTGGAGTCCAGTTGTGGCTTAGTTGCTTTGTCTCTGAAGGCATTTGAACATTTGCCAGTGCAGCAGTGTGTACCAAAGGGTGTTCCTTCCAAACACGGCTACTAAGAGATCTTTTGTGGCCATTTTGGGGTCAGTCTAATTCACATGGGCAAACTGTTCACCTGTGATTGAAGTACTGGGGCCAATTCTCACCTAAAAATAGTGATCAAGAAATGAACAAGAAAATAGTTTAAACATTTTTAGAGCTGCTTCAATAGCAAAAGGTGAACCAACAAAAATTACTAGGCACTATGTTATACACAATCTTTATGTAAGGTATAAATCACATACAGGCAGTTGTTATCACAGAATAATGCCCAACAGACTTGTGATGCACTGTTTTATAAGACTGATCGGCTTTATTCTGCGAAAACAACCACCTGGAGGTACTTTATCACATTTGATCTAATTCTACGATCAAGAACATCAAAAATGTATAACCATTATAATGAAAAAATATGGAATTTCTGTTTATTGCATGAAATAATAAATTCCATGGTCTGTTGAAATTATTGATTCTGATTGGCTGGAATGTGTCCAATATAAGAAATTAGTTTAATAATTCATTCATTCATTTTATTTTCGGTTTAGTCCCTTTATTAATCTGGGGTTGCCACAGCAATCTGATACAAATATTAATGGGGTACATCCAAGAACAAAATAATTTTTAGCATTTGAATCACTTATTCAAATGAAATATTTCACACAACTTACCTTTTATCAAAAGTGTTACGGTTTCCAAAAGTATACCCTTGATTTCTCTTAATTCTACCAATATTACCTCATTTAATTTCATGCCAATTCTTGTCTGTGTTGTTTTCGAAACGGATTCCTAGAATTGTAAAACAGATTTTAAGCAGTTCATAAAGGGGTAGTTAACACAAAAATAAAAACATGCTAAAAACAAATATGACTGTCAAACTAACATTTATTTCAATATCTGTTTTGTTAGATTATGTATGTATACAAATGAATTGTTTATAAGGACATTATTATAGCCCATTTCCACTAAGTGGTATGGTATGGTTCGGTTTGGTATGCTTTTATGGCCGTTTCCACTGTCAAAAGGCATACCGAACTTAACCGTACCATACCACTTTTTCGGCACCCTTTCGAAAGGGTACCAAACATGAGAAAGGGTACCAAAAGGCGGAGCTAGACATGCTATTGGTTTACAGAGATATGTCATTCGCTCACGCAACAAGCTAGAATGGAAACAAAAAACCCGCCATGTTTAAAATACACACACAGCCGAGAGATTACAGCAGAATAATACATATAATAACGAGCCATGGTCGACCCGGGCTCAAACAAACCTTGTCGTCATCTGGATGAACAGCCACAAAGCCAAAAAGAGCAGATTTACCCTGTGCCCCGTATTTTTTCACGAGCCGTGATATATTTTGCCCGTAACAGCACACAAAGGCCTCTTCACCTTTGTGTAATACTCCGGCAACATACAAGCAGAGGACGCTCTACAGTTAAAGAAATATTCCCGCTGTTGGACAACATAATGTACTTTTGGGGCTTTTTTAGTTGAGAATGTAGTTGTTTAGATTGCAACTATGCAGTTTATTTATAAGGATAGTGCCTATTTCAAAATATTTATAATTTCTGAGAGACAGAGTGTCGGTGTCAATTAATCAAAGATGGCGCCAGGATCGCATAATAAGCCCTTGCTTAGAAGATTAAAATTGAGTGTTTTCTAACTACGGCTGATCAAATCATTATTAAACTGGTAAGTTATACTCTAAGTCGATCTCTGTCTTTTGTATAGATTGCAACTATGCAGTTTATTTATAAGGACAGTGTCTATTTTACAGTTGCTTTCCTATCCTGGTTCTCAACAGTGTTATTCAGAGACCTCACTCCCAAACACACCCTCCTTATTGCAAACACAACAGGAGTCTGGTAGTGATTGAGGTGCTTTTTTCTGGGATAATTCTTGTGAGATCTCGATTGCAACAGTGAAATACTGTAGACTGTAATAGACTGTAAAGAGATACCTCTGTAGACAGAGGGCATTTCATGTCAAGTTCAACCTTATAATCTTAAAATGTCAGCAAAATCAGCTGTTTTGTCATCACTTTACACATTACGCTTGAGAATCATTCAAACACTAGCTCTACAGTGATGTTGGTGAATTAGTAACGGCTTCTGCAGTTTTGACGTTAGCAGACCTTAACCTTAAATACAGTGATTAACCTTAATCATTCTAACACCTTTATAAATGCAGACACATTATTTGAACTTTCTTTAGAGGTTATTTCAAATCTGGGACTTACTTCTCGTGTCTTAAATTTAATAACTGTTTCTTCAGTATTAAAGTTTAGGATTACGGTTCACTGCTGGAAACCCTGCTGCCAGTAATTTACCATTAAATTACAAGATACATTTTTTACAGTGTAATCTTATACAGTATAGGGACTCTATGGCTTCTTTCCAATGTACTGCCAAACCGAAAGCTTGGCTTGTTGTCATAAGAAGACACGACACAGTTAGTGAAGCGAGTCAAAGAGCTCAGATTGTGTTCCTGCTGCACAAGAGCGTCTGTACTTCTGCATGTAAGTTTAATACTAAAAGAATTATGCTTATTTGTGGACATGATGAAGTGATTTTATGTTTAAGCGTGATTTTAATGTCAGCTGTTGTACTGAAATTTGACTCCTCATAAATGTGCGTCATACAGTTGAAGTTGAACACAGTTTAGCTCACAGCAGTTTATCATAACACTTTAAAGCTATCACCATTTTTTTCACACTTTACAGCAAAGAACAAACACATAACCGTTGTCTGATTGATAAGCAACACCTGAATGTTTTCAAAAGGGGTCAAAACACCAACTGGAAAACATTTAGGTGTTGCTCAACTATGTCTAACTGCATGACATGCACGCACGAGAAGAGGAGTCAGATTTCAGTCCAACAGCTGTCAGCCTCAAACACTTTTTAACCCTCAGCGGTCTCTAAATATATCTAGCAATAATTTACTGAATGAATAAATATTTGTCTAAACCTGAATTTTTATAATATGCGTATATCAAATTTGAAACAGGGTCAGCGGCTGATGGTTTCCTCAAAGCTCTGCTAATGTCTTCATTGGTGTTTTAGCTGCAGTATGGCAGAGGAGCGAGTAAAGGATTCTCTCTCAGAGAAACACAGGTATTGACTCTGTTTTTACACCATTATTTCAACACTTTCTCTGAAGAACAAAGACCAACAACAATAGACTTATTTGTGTTGCTATTGCCTGATCAAATGATGGACAAAGCTTCAGTTTACAGCTTCAGGAAATGTGTTCAGATCATTCTAGTTGACAGACAGCTTGATCTGGTGTCATATTTATCAGAGCTGAATATGTGTAATGTGTGCTGTTTAAAGTCCTGTACAACATCAGAGTTAAAGCTGACCTCAGAACAGTTTCAGCTTGTGCTTATAGAGGAGATCAAATGAAGATCGACTAGAACTTCATTTAATACAAAGATGCATGTGAAACTTGCAGTGTATAGTTCAGTAAAGGGAATCTTAAAATATTTTTGTCTCTCAGACTTAAACATTATATTAAATTCAATTGATACAAATAATGTTGTGTATTTTAAATCTCCTCATCTGGTTTCAGTGGTGAGATTTTAACTCACCAGGTCACATAACAAGGTTTTAGTCAAAAGGTTTTTTTTTTCAGTGAAGCTGAGATTGAAGAATGAGAAAGCAGCGCATCACTCATCTGTTTACCCAAGATTCCTATGTAGCAGGCCTGATCAGACAGACCCTTAGCCAACAATTAATTTGTGCTGAATTAAACTGAACAAACTCATATTTTGCTGATAAAACTCTTTTGTAACACTATAATACACTGTCAGAAAAAAAGGGGCAAAATTTGTACCTTTAGGGGTACAATGGCTTGTCACTGGGGCAGTACCTTAATTTAATAATATAAAGCACCTGTTTTTAAAATAAAGAAAAAAATTATTGGAACGTTTAGCAAATGCTGAATAAAAGATATTGATGCATTTTTATGAATTACATTTTTTAAAGTAAACATTGAGGAATGTTCTCTATATAAAGGGTTTGTATATAAGGCCCATGAGTTTGAACTTGCTAAATGCAGCTTGAAAAGGCACCTAATAATCACATCCAAGAAATAAGGGTTTGATCTAGCAAAATTATTATTATTTTCTTAATCAAACTCAGGCACCTTTAGCACAATACTGGTAAAGCTGTCATTTGATCCTATAGTTTGGCCTATACTGACATTAAACTTTTCATTAAAACTGAGAACTGATTTAACTGAGATTTGTCTCACTGACAAGGGTGTTTTTAATAAAGGGTCACACACCTTATTGTACTGGATATGCAGAACATTCGCATTACTCTCTAAAGATGATGCATCCTCACCAATTGCAGCAATCACCTATTGGATCAAATATAAGTCCATAATAATGACAATCAGAAAAATTCAACTTCAAGTTTAACACTGCACCTTACAGTTTCATGGAAAAAGAGATTAAATTTAAGGCCTCACAATGAATTCCAAGGGATAAAGTATATATATATATATATATATATATATATATATATATATATATATATATATATATATATATATACTGTACGTAATGAATGATTGTAATGTTACTTACGTTATTACTCTCTATTGCTTCCTCGTCCACTTCATTTTCTGAAAGAAAAATAAAATCATGTTCGATGTGAGCTTAAGGTTTACAGCAAAAAAAACACTTTAAATTAGCAACTCAAAGGTTTGATAAACGACCTGCACCACGAACTGACAGGACAGATGATTAGGACTCTCTTGGACATGCGCTTATAACGTTATTTAAATATGTAACACTGGGTCAGGTTCTATGCATAAACTAACGTAATTTTTTCAGACATAAAGGGGGACAGGCGTTTACTTCACTCCTGTCTGGAGTAAACATGGAAGTTAGCTTACCAACTCTAAGAAAATTCCGAATTTATAAATAACGTATGCAATAAAGTCTTAACGACATTATCCAAACAAAATGAAATGTGTTTGAACTGTTTCTCTGGACGTTGCACCGCTGTTTTGTCAGCGTCTCGAGCTGTCTCACGGTCAGGTTATGTGAAAAATCATATCTTCATTTTTGGTTGACCTTAAATTACGAAAAAGGGTCCCCTCATGCGCCAGGTAACTCGACGGTAGGCTTAACTACATACACAAGGCAAAGTAACGTCAAATATGAATTGAATATGACCCGACGGATATTCACAATAAGTTATTTAACATTAAACGTGCCTGCAAATGTCTGTGCTTCGTCTTCACGAGTGTATTCCAGCTTCTTTGAGTCCTTCAAGTCCATCCTCCGTCGAGAAGAACGTCAGAACAGCAGTGAAACAGCTAAATTACCGGAGAATAATCGTTGCACATAATCAGCTCGCATTATGAATGCACAGCGCGGGCAAAAATCCTATTGGACCACACGAATTCAAATTTGCTGGCTGCTACTAAGCGAAAGTCAATGGTTAACATCCCGCTGTGCAGACCCGCAAGTAAAAAAAAAAAATCTCAACAAATGTGTCACAAAATGTAGTTTTAAGAGTATTTCTGGCGAGAATGTAATTGTTTTAAACTCGAATCGGCGGTTTATTTACAAAAATGGCGCGTCTTTAACAATGTTCTTCAGTGAATGTGGACTCTGTCAGCAGGAGCTTTATGATTCTTTCCACCGCCGACAGCAGCTTTATTTCAGCCAGTCCATCTCGGATCTGCCGCTGGATTCAACCTCTCCATTGTAGTTAAAACATGATATTTAATACATTTTGTGTATATCTAACAGCCAGTTTTTGGTCTTTTAAATCTATTACTTGTTCTCAGGTGTATTATTTTGGCATATTCTGTTATGTTTTATAATTGTTTTATTAATTATTTAGTTTATTAATGCTACACTGTTGTACTACTCTGTTTTTGATTACCAATCTGGTTACCTTTAATTCCTATTGTATACATCTACTATGCCCATTGTAGTAGTTTATTAAATCTGCTAATCAAAGAAAGGTCTGTGTATAGCCATTTCACTTCACATTTAGGGGGATTTATGTTAACATTTTCTTAAATAAAAAATATTAATTTATAATATTTATAAGGCCATGTTTTATAATTAAATAATTTTATTGTTAATGTACAGTTTTTCCATTTCCATTTCTTCCAAATAACCAACAATGACATAAATGAAGGACCATTTCATACACGTTAACTTGCTCCTTTTTTCATACAAGTGAATGTACCTTTCTTTGGGCCTTAAATGGCCCAAACATGGACCCTTTGACAGTTGGGAACATATATGTACCTTTTTTACCCTTAAAGGGTACATATCTTTGGGTGCTACTTTGAACAATTGAGGGTACAACTTCACCATTTGTACCCCAAGTGTTTACAAATGGACCCCAACCGTACCCTTTTTTCTGAAAGTGTATCAGGACTACATTAAAGTTCTTCCATGAAGCTGTTTTCTGAATCCCAGGATTTAAAACATCCTTTTACAGCACCGTTCGACGCTGATCGCTTGATTTCAGTGTCTGCGCGTTCATGGTCACGTGCATGAGCGACAAGCACATTCCCGAGTGAAATTTTTACTAAACAGCACCCTCTGGTCACAGTTTTCGACGGGTCACAGATTTCGGCACAACACCGGCACACTTCTTCACTGCGAGATGTATCTTTTTTTTGATACATGCTTCAAAGCCTTGGCGCACAACGTCACATCACTAGTTTATATGTGTATAAGCGTGTTTATAAGCGTGATTTAAATGTCTGTCTGATCCTGAAGGCCAAAGCCTCAAACGCCGATAAAACACGGTCCAAACACGGTCATTTTAACAATATAATGGGTTGATTTTATCCCTTGATACTAGCTACTAGCTAAGTAGCTAAGCAAATAAATAAATTAATACGATAATAGTTGTCTAAAGTGGAAGCCCTTATGACAGTCACATATCAAATGATCAAATTTGAAATATCTGCATTAATATATACATTAGAGAACATTTATCTGCTGTGAAATGACATTGATGTCTCCCTCATCATGTGGTCTGTTTCAGCAAGGTCTTGTTTGTGAAGTCAGCATTGATTGCTATAAAGTGTGATGTTCTTAATCTCAGTATATTGTCTCCAGGTGATGGTCAGCGGCTAATTGTTTCCTCAAAGCTCTGCTAATGTCTGCATTGGTGTTTTAGCTGCAGTATGGCAGAGGAGCGAGTAAAGGACTCTCTCTCAGAGAAACACAGGTATTGACTTTGTTTTTACACCATTATTTCAACACTTTCTCTGAAGAACAAAGACCAACAACAATAGACTTATTTGTGTTGCTATTGCCTGATCAAATGATGGACAAAGCTTCAGTTTACAGCTTCAGGAAATGTGTTTAGATCAGTCTAGATTACAGACGGCTTGATCTGGTGTCATGTTTACCAGAACTCAGTATGTGTCGTGTTTACCCATGATTCCTGTGTAGCAGACCTGATCAGACAGACCTTCAGCAAACAATTAGTGCTGAATTAACAAAACAAACTTTTATAACTCTTGTAAAGGGGACTTAAGTTTGTCCTGCAGTTTATTCCTCTGGTGTGTTTGTGTCTTCAGGGTGAGATCAGGATCATGTGTGTCCAGCTCTGTGTCTCTGAAGAGTGACTGTTCTAAAAGGGATCCACTATACTTCAGAGAGAAAACACCATCATCTGTCAAAAGGTATTTAGTGTTTTACATTATTGCTCACACATGGACTGTTTCAGTATTTGTTAGAACATTTTATGATATTTACACAATACTTTAAAGGCGCAATATGTAAGAAACACAAGAACATTGTTCTATCATTTTTGGACCCTTCTGAATGTCTTCATCCACACTCCTGATAAGGACAAATATCTGAATTGTTTGTAACCTTAAATAATGCATCTGAATAAACTCTGGTAGTAAAATATCCTCTTTGTCATAAAGTTATGAGTCACAAGCCAGAGGATTGATGTTTAGCATCTGTTAAATAAAAATCCCAAAGACAAGGTGAAGATCAAAGCAATCACAGAATAATCCAAGTAGCAAGATGGCAGACAAGTCGTCACCTTGGAATTATAAGGTTCTCTCTGAGTTCTGATTGATTTTGAGATATTGAGCGTCAAAGTTTTTGCGTTCCATAGCAAACAGTGTTTGTGTGACATTTGTTTTTTTAAATAAAAGGTCTTAAAATGTAAACAACTTATAAAAAACATCCCAAAATGTAAATAAGTTGTCATTTAATAAGAATATGTCAATTACTCAATTTTGACAAAAATGTCAGATAGTACCTTATAATTAAGGTGACGAAATGGCAAAAATATAATCCACAGAACAGAGACAGAGATGCAAACACAGCTGGCCTCATTTATTAATGCAATGTAGAAATGAGCGCAGATATGAGCGTAAAAATCAATCCATGACAATGTTCATGTCTGATTAATAAAACATTCTTATACAGACAAGCTAATTGACAGAAAGGAAAATGATTGTTATTTCACTAACACACTCTTAAATATTCACATTTTAGATGACTCATCCCCTAGAGTTCATGACGGCGATGAAGATAACCTGACTAAAAAGAGAGAAAAAAATGAGCAACCAGAGAAAAGGAATGAATGTATAAGTTTTAGCTATCTTATCATGCAAACGGTTGATTTACATTATATGCTCACCGGCCACTTTATTAGGTACACCTGTCCAACTGCTCGTTAACACAAACTTCTAATCAGCCAATCACATGGCAGCAGCGCAATGCGTTTAGGCATGTAGACATGGTCAAGACGATCTGCTGCAGTTAAAACCGAGCATCAGAATGAGGAAGAAAGGGGATTTAAGTGACTTTGAACGTGGCATGGATGTTTGTGCCAGTCGATCTGGTCTGAGTATGTCAGAAACTGCTGATCTACTGGGATTTTCACGCACAACCATCTCTAGGGTTTACAGAGAACGGTCCGACAAAGAGGAAATATCCAGTGAGTGGCAGTTCTGTGGGCGCAAATGCCTTCTTGATGCCAGAGGTCAGAGGAGAATGGCCAGACTGGTTCTAGCTTATAGAAACGCAACAGTAACTCAAATAAGCACTTGTTACAACCGAGGTCTGCAGAAGAGCATCTCTGAACACACAACACATCCAACTTTGAGGCGGAAGATCACACCGGGTGCCACTCCTGTCAGCTAAGAACAGGAAACTGAGGCTACAATTCACACAGGCTCGCCAAACCTGGACAATAGAAGATTGGAGAAACGTTGCCTGGTCTGATGAGTCTTCATTTCTGCTGCCACATTCTGATGGTCGGGTCAGCATTTGGCCTCAACAACATGAAAGCATGGATCCATCCTGCCTTGTATCAGCGGTTCAGGCTGGTGGTGGTGGTGTAATGGTGTGAGGGATATTTTCTTGGCACACTTTGGGTCCATTAGTAATCAATCCAATAGAGCACCTTTGGGATGTGGCGGAACAGGAGATTGGCATTATAGATGTGCAGCTGACAAATCTGCAGCAACTGCGTGATGCTATCATGGCAATATGGAGCAAAATCTCTGAGCAATATTTCCAGTACCTTGTTGAATCTTTGATGATATGCAGCCATATGGCACTGCTACTCATGTGATATTGCGTTTATACAACAGTATGATCATGTGTTTACAAAAAAAGAAACTCAAACACGGAGAGTCTAAAAACCCTTTTGTATGTGGAACTACTTTCTTCTACAGCTGACATCAGAACAGCAGAAACCGTTACTACTTCTCTAATGTCACTGTTATAGTATTTTAGTATTTCAGTGATTCTCTAGCGTAATGTCTAATGTGATGACAAAACAGCTGATTTTGCTCATATTTTAAGATTATAAGGCTGAACCGCATGAAATGTCATCAGTGTTCTGACTGAAAATAGCATCAGCGATCACCTACAGCCAATAAAAGAGCAGCATTCACTAGTACAGGTATCTGCAGGCCAGCAGGAGGTTGGGGGAGAAGTTAAAAGCGCTTTTTTCAGTTTATTTGGACCCAGGAAATGTAGGAAAAACTAGTGTAAATCTGGCAGGAGGACCCGTGTCTGTTTGACGTGTCATCTGAGCAACATCACAACCAGGTCAAAAAAGAAAAAGTTGAAGAGAAATTGCTAATTCCCTTCAAAGGCCAGGAGAGCAAATATGTAGATTTTCTACCCCATTAAAGGCTTCTTTCTTACTATGTAGTAATAACACAAGATATTCTTTGTTTTTGGCTGTGAGACGTAGTTTGGACCAAGTTGTCAGTGATTCTTCCTATTGTAAAGTCATGCAATGTGAAAGCCCCTATCGCCGATCCATCTTGCAAACAAAGCAGTGACAAAAATGCTAGCTTAGACTAGTCAGACTATTCACACTAGTTATGCAGTGTGAAAACATCCGTGACACGACTATTTGAAAATCCTGCTGTCTGAACTCGGCATTAGAGTCACTCATCAATTTTATAATCATTTGATCTCCTCTAAGGGCTTATTATGAGGTCTCTGCCGCCACCTTGTGGATGGACAACGTCAACCATCTTTGCTCTGTTCAGTACAGGCTGATGGATTCTGACGTGCTGTATCTATGAAATGATAAATATTTAAAATAGGCACTATCCTTATAAAAAAAAACTGCATAGTTGCAATCTAAACTACATTCTCACCTAAAAAGCCTCTGAGGTACATGATGTCCAACAGCTGCAATATTTGTCAAACTGTAGTGAGTTTAATGATCTGCTGTCACTCTATGTGAGTGGAGTAATACACAAGGGTAAAGAGGCTGTACGAGTCCTGATATTGCAGAATATTGCACGTCTATTAGCCAATCATGTTTAAGAACCAGACAAATAGATATATAGATAGGTAGATATATATATTTATTTATTTATTAGTGGTGAGACGTTATCGGTGTTAACGTGAGACACTTATCGCATGATTAAAAAAATATTGTTAATCTATTCTCAAAGTTGGGTTGGGAGCTGGGTTAATCTACGTAAGCTATGATGACTTTCACCTTTATTTTAGCGCGCATGTATACTTCTGCATTTCGCTGTGTGTGTGTGTGTGTGTGCGTGCGTGTGTGTGTGTAAAATATGTTGAAAAGTCCTGCATGACGGTAATAGTCTGATGGCGGTGTTTACTTCAGTAATGCCAATAATATCTGCATACTCCACATCTTAATTCCATTTCTGTTTAGTTCAGTTATGACTTTGGTCAGATTTAGGTCATCAATAATCTCTGTTTGGAGTTTATGTAGGCCGACAGTTCAACATTCATGTTTAACTGAATAAACAGGGATTAAACACAAGCACATCTTATTGAACATCATTTATTTTCATCACCAATGATCATAGTAGAACCGTTTCTCAAGCAGTCTGTGATGCATTTCGGAAACAGGAGATGAACCCCTGGTCTAATGCGCCACCTGGCTTGACAAACTCGTTCTCAAAGACTTATTATTTGGGTAGCATACCTATTCTGAATACCTTCGGCAGAATTCAAATGAGCCATTTTAATCTAGATTAATTCAGAGACAGGGTCTTCCATGTGAGTGTTTATCAATAAATCTACATGTTTGATAACGCATGTGATCCTTTGCCTTCCTGAGAGCAAATGAATGAATGAATATCTGTCTCTGTTTGCCTCTAAATGTATAATTACCGTAGTTTTATTTGTTAACAGTGATGAATATGAGTTAGCAGATTCAGGAGACGAGACTCACAGGAGACACAAGAGCTTCACAGACAATCTCCAGTGGGTCTTTCAGGTAGGAAAAACTCATTTTGAGTCATAAAATCACTGAAATGACTCCATGAAACACAGAAATATTTGTTCACAAGACTTTTGAGAACTTAATCTTGTAACCTTGTAACCACACACTGAAAACACTGCTGAAATTGGAGCCTGGCATGCGCAGAAAGACTGCCTGATGGAGCCATTCATTTGGTTTTTTCCATGCCTTCATTATATCTGGCAAAGAGGAATTTACCTTCATTTAAATGTTTATTAGGAGTTTTCAAGTAATAACCAATGATAAATGATGTATATAAATAATATTATAACATTTACAGCTCTATTTGTTATACAAGATTCAGTTTAAGGAACATTAATATTTCACAACAGCAAATTCAGTAGATGAACTCAGTAACATGCTGAAACTCAAAATGTCAGAGACGTCCTGTAAATCAAGTTCAAAAAACCTTACAGGAGATCAACGTGGAGATCGGCTAACTTTAGTTTTGTCTTCCTAATTATTATTTCAGACCCATAAAGAGAATTACTGCTAGATAGTGATCACCTGTATTTTCCCCACCATGGCTAGGTTAGGCATGTATCAGCAAACTAATAAAGCCCGATAAAGCTCTGACCTTACCGAATAAACAGTGTTCCACCAGATCCTGTATGTCACACACTATAGTTTACTGCTGAACAACTCATTTTATCATGGTAAAATAACACAGAATTCGAACATTGATACTTCAGTCTCCTGCCGAAGCTCCGACGGTCTGCTTAGAGAAACTGTCAATCACGATGACACGCCCCATTTTTAACAGCATTGAATTACTGGCTAAAAACACTCTGTTCACTGAAATGACGATCTGCACCTGTATCAGCATAACCTGTGCCTTCAGGAAATTTTATTGCAAGTGTAAAGAACTTTTTTATTTGGGCTCAAGTCTCTTTCAGTAACACAGAGGAGGCAGCCAGCCCCCAGGGGGCGATCTAATGGCCGGGACTTTTACTCAAACGCAGGCATGTGACACACTTACTCAAACGCAGGCATGTGACACACTTGGTACAGAAACATCAGAGTCCCCAAAATCTCCAGTGACTTAAAATTTAAATTTTTTTAATTTGTCACTTTTTTGAAATCTTGTTACTGGGAAAGTCTGAAAAGCTGCTAAATATAACAACAAAGACACTAAATTAGCAAAACTTTTGACATATGTGTTCATTCATGTGTATTTGATGACCAGTCTAGATCAGTGGTTCTCAAACTTTTAAGCCAGCGACCCCCAATGTAAGATCGTCAAGAACTCGCAACCCCCCACTACCAAAGCATATCCAAACAATAAAAATTACTTATTTTAAGTTTTATAAACAGATTTATTGCATTTGAAATCAACGCTAATCAAAACTAACAAGCAAAAAATATATATATATATATATGTATATATATGCATGCGTGAGGAAAATATGTCTCAATGAAATCCCGTTATCACAAGAAAACACATTTTTATAGTATAATTGAGTGACCAAAAGATACACGGACGAACCGCTCACCGGCCCTGCACACTGCTTGACATGAATTTATTAACATGAATTGTTAACAATACGTTAACTCAACTGTGTTCTCACTGATTTTCATTCTCTCATCTTCAGCGCGTTACATTTTCGCGGTTGTATCTCCTGTCATCTGAAGGCAGAAGGCGTTGACTGAATGCTTTAGTGTAGCGCAGTGGGCCAATAAGAAGAGCGCGAAGGCGGGACAAGCGTTGCCGGCTTTGTTTACTGCAGCAAGTTGATAAGACAACAGTTTTAAACTGTTTCTGAGCGCTGCGTTTTAAGTGCAAAGATGCATTCTGCCTGAATGTGTCCTAAATGCTTTATGAATTCATCAGTAATATCTTTTAAAAAATCTGAAAATATTAGCTTTCACTTGTAATACTGAAAAATATATATTATAATCACTGAAAATTACACAATTTTTAAATTACTCTCGCGACCCCTTGAAATTATTCTGCGACCCCTGCAGGGGTCGCGACCCCCAGTTTGGGAACCACTGGTCTAGATTAGGGCTAATCTTAGTCGTCTATTAGATTTTCACTGACAGTCCAAATTTAGCAGAGATGTCTTTGTTTAGATGTTATTAAACTCTGGTTTCCACAGCCGTTCAGATGTTGTGTTTCAGACATTTGTCATGTATTTATTCTCAAACTGCTCCTGCGTGTAGGACTAGTCTCTTAAACATCTTATCCAGTGACTGTGTTGTGTTTATTTTTGTCCTTTGTAGCTGTGAAATTTCATTTTTAAAAACATGTGAATGTGTGCGTCTGGTGTGCGATACTTCCAGCTGTCATGTGTGTGCTGCATTGCGCATCCGGTGTGCGACCTTTGAATGTTCATCAGCTAATCAGAATCAAGCATTTAACAGACTCATAGTATCATGTATTATAATGTATTTTGAGTAGTTTGTGGATGAACAACTGTGTGTGAATTAATGTTTTGGTTAAATATTGTTCTTGTTTCTTCAATCATAGAATCTTGAGAGTAAAATGATCAGATTTCTGAAGAATGAACTGGAGAAATTTAAGAAAATCTTACAAGCAGAAAACAGACAAGAGTTTGTAAAGGACTTTAATGAGAACAGAAGCAGAATCACAGAAGCAGCTCTTGATCTCACACTCTTCTTCCTGAGAGAGATGAAGCAAGATCAAGCTGCTGATACTCTTGTAGGTAAGAGACTCATGGGTAGACCTACACGAAATCTGCAGACCTTTACAGAGTTTTAGCCCATCATTGAGTTTATTTATTTACTGTGTAAATGTGTGTACATTTATATTCATTCAGTAATTTAATTTCAGTAATATTGTTGACTAATATGAAAATGTTCACGATTTATTTACAGTACAGTTTGTAAAGTCATATTTTCTGTCCTTTAGTAGATCTGTTATATAAGAGTCTTGTGCTTTGTTTACCAATTAAGTAAGTGTAATTGGATTTGTGTTGTATATTTTATTTTGTATATTAAGTTTTTAGTTATGATATTCCCTAAATCTTTCCACAGTTATCTGCAGATTGTTTACAAAATTCTCCACAGAAATGGCAAACAATGACTGAAAATTCTAGGGGTGTAACTGATCACGGTTGATCCATGATTCGAATGGATCACAACCCATGGTTAGGAAGACATGTGATTAAATTTGTAACGATCACAGAGAGATCGCCTCTCGCGCCATTCAATTCACATGTATGAGAGCATTTAGGCTTTCCTGTAAAATATAATGATGACGGAAGAAGATGTGGTGGGTTATTGGGGATGTGATGGGTTTTGTTAAAGGTCACTAGATGTTAAGCCTCCAATGCATTCAGTGTAAGCTGGACGATGAATCATTACAAGATCAGGATCTCAACACCCACGCAACATCTATTATAAATGATGGTGATTTGCATATGATTAATAATCCTCAAATCGCTGCATTCAAATCTGAAAACGCAATAATGAAGTTACAAACAGTCAAATAACACTGAAGTACTGGGAGAACAGTTTATAGTTCAGATAAAATCACTGATGTTTATGTTGAAGATTAAAATCACAGTCATATGCTCAAAAATGAAAGTTGTAGGCAGCAATTACATTATTTAACCATTAGGAGGCGACAACCAGCCATCACAAATACACCACTGAATAATTCTTCAACAATGATCATCTAGCAATGAAACATGAAGTTTTATGAGTGAAGAACTCAATCATTTATTGAAGATGAGCCTAAAAGTAAATATGGGTTCTGCAGATGATTTCTACATTTAGCGTTAACAGCAACAGTAGGAGTAACAGTGATTTTTTTTCACAACACTGAATATTTTACTATTTGTTTATTCTGCTGATTATTTATACAAAAGTATACATTTTTATAAAAGTGTCCTGCAGTGCTCTTTCTGTAATAAATGGAAAGCAAATTACATTTGTCTCTCCTTTAGGACTGATCCAAAAAATGGCCCAATCTGTGACTAAAAAATCATTATGTGATCCGAACTGTGAGATTTGTGACCTGTTACACCACTAGAAAATTCTGTCTGGCCCTACTCATGGCCATCTGTCAGACTGTCACTTACAAATAAGTCAAGACTAAATCTATCTGTTTCTTTGCTCCTGTGTTTAGATGAGCTGTTCTTCATCAATCAGCTTAAATGTAGCCTGAAGAAGAAATATCAAAGTGTGTTTGAAGGAATTGCTCAGCAAGGAGACTCCACACTTCTGAATAACATCTACACAGATCTCTATATCACTCAGGGTGCGAGTGAACAGGTCAACACTGAACATGAGATCAGACAGATTGAAGCTGCTTCCAGACGTCATCAGTCACTAGAGATAGAGGTTGAATGCAAACATTTGTTTGAAGCAGCTGAACAAGACAAGCAGATCAGAACTGTTCTGACAAAAGGAGTTGCTGGCATCGGGAAATCAGTCTCTGTGCAAAAGTTTGTTTTGGATTGGGCTGAAGGAAAAGAAAATCAAGACATCAGATTCATATTTCCTCTTCCATTCAGAGAGATGAACTTAAAGGAGAAAGAAAGACAAAGTTTAAAAGACCTCATAACTCAGTTTTTCCCAGAGACTAAAGGACTGGACCTTACAAGAAGCACACGATTCAAAGTCCTGTTCATCCTTGATGGATTGGATGAATGTCGTCTTCCTCTGAACTTTGCTGGTAATGAGACGTGTCGTGATGTATCTTCAGCAGTCTCTCTAGATGTTCTCCTGACGAACCTCATCAAGGGAAATCTGCTTCCTTCTGCTCTCATCTGGATCACCAGCAGACCAGCAGCTGCCAGTAAGATTCCTGCTGACTGTATCGACCGGCTGACAGAGATACGAGGATTCAATGATGCCCAAAAGGAGGAGTACTTCAGAAAGAGACTCACAGATCAGAATCAGGCCAGAGAAATCATTGATCACATTAAACAGTCAAAGAGTCTCTTTATTATGTGCCACATCCCAGTCTTCTGCTGGATTTCAGCCACTGTTCTCCAGAACATTCTGAAGGAGAAAAGAAATACTGAACTGAAACACAGGGCTAATGCTGAAACACTGCAGGAATCTCCCAAGACTCTGACACAGATGTACACACACTTTCTCCGCTTTCAGATCCAGCAGAGCAGAAGAAAGTATGATGGAGAAAACACACCAGATGTCTCCTGGGATCCAAACCTCATCCTTTCACTAGGGAAACTGGCCTTCCAGCAGCTGGAAAGAAACAATGTGGTCTTCTATGAGAGCGATCTGAAAGACTGTGGCATTGACGTCTATAAGGCATCGGTGTACTCAGGCATGTGTACCCAGATCTTTAAGGAGGAGACGGGGATCATTCTTGGTACCATGTACTGCTTTCTTCACTTGAGCATTCAGGAGTTCATTGCAGCCCTTTATCAACATCTGTTTCTAGACATCAACAAGAAACGAGCAGAAAAAAGCAAAAATGTGTCCATGATTGATTTGCTGAAGACTGCAGTGGACAAGGCTCTAGAAAGTGAGAATGGACATCTGGACCTTTACCTTCGCTTCCTTCTCGGTCTGTCATTCCAGTCCAATCGACAACTCTTACGAGGCCTGTTGACACAGCAGGATGACAGAGACCAGAGCAAAGAGGAAATAATCGCATACATCAAGCAGAAACTTGAAGGAAATCTGTCTCCAGAGAGATCCATCAATCTGCTCTACTGTCTGAATGAACTGAACGATCAAACTTTGTTGAAAGAGATTCAGTCTCACCTTAGTAGAGGAAGTCTGTCATCTGCTGACCTTTCACCTGCCCAGTGGTCTGCTCTGGTCTTTGTGTTGTTGACCTCAGAGGAGGAGCTGGAGGAGTTTGAGCTTCAGAAATTCCAGAGATCAGACGAGTGTCTCATCAGACTATCAGAGGTCATCAAATCCTCCAAAAGAGCTCAGTAAGTCAAAGTCTTTTTGCTTTTATCCAAGAAGAAGACAGATAGATATTAATTAATACTATATATGATGTTATTGAACATGCACAATATTGATATTGCGTAACTTTAAAAGTCCCACCAAACACATGACAACAATAATCTAATATTTGTCAGCTACTTAGTGGCAATATTTCTCACATGCAGTAGTGCATTAGACAAAAACAAGAGAAATTTGCATTCACCACTCATGAAGTTAGTGCAGAGGAACACACATTCTCATGTTCAGTTTGGTGTTAGTACATCTGACCATAAGGCTAAAAGTTGGTGTACACATAGTTTCTGTGAGTAAGCATTGTTGATTAATTGAGGTCTCAGATGACCACCTAAATATTGTGTTTGTCCTCTACACAGGCTACAGAGCTGTAATCTCACAGTTCAGTGCTGTGAGAGTTTGTCTTCCGCTCTACAATCCTCAAACTGTGTCCTGAGAGAGCTGGAGCTGAGTAACAATGACCTGCAGGATTCAGGAGTGAAGCTTCTCTCTGATGGACTGAAGAGTCCAAACTGTAAACTGGAGACACTGAGGTAAATGATTCTCCACTCAACAGTGAATACAAAAATAGTTACATATTGGGTTAACAAATATAGACGTATTGTCCCCACTCAGTGTATTGTCAGTTAAAAAGAAATAAATATATTAATTTATATAAAATGTCATTTATATATTCATATATATATATATATATATATATATATATATATATATATATATATATATATATATATATATACAAACACAAACATGTGTATAGACAAATGTATTTAACCCTTTCACATGTACAATCACACCGGTGCGATTAGCCTTGACTGGTCCCTGAAGCATGTGATCACACTGGTGTGATTAGAATGTTCAGAGCGCACATCATCAACTGCTAAACTCAAATTTGACGGCACACACTGAGGCACAGAAAGAGGTGTGCTGTGCTCATAATTTATCTGTTACATTCAAATACACACAACTACAAGCAAAACATACCATTTAAGGCTTGTAAAATACACACAATAATACTTATGTGCCAATATAACTGGACGATGTGCTTTATTCACGTAAGATACAGACTGTTTATGCTGCTAGAATATTTTCTCTATATATTCTCTCTATAATATTTTCTCAACCCGCACAGTAATGTACAAATATTATGTGTTGTTCAGTGTCACAAAAATGATGCTATATTGATGTGAGTATCCTCAGCTGTATCTGATCTAGCCTTCACTGTGCTGCAGGAGAGGGTGAAGTCTAGATGGGATACAGCTGAGGATACTTGCATTATTATAGCATATTTTTTCTAGCAACAACAGCGCACCATTAATAATAATTTTGAGATCTCAGGGCTTGATCAATAAGGAGACTTAATCAGGATGTGTGTGTGTGTGTGTGTGTTCATCACTGCTGTTGACATGAGCAGAAACAGCAGTCAGCATCTTCACAACACAAAGAGATGTGTGATTGTCCAACTGTGTGATGTGGACTATTGCTGTGTTTGTAGATTGTCTGGCTGTATGGTGACAGAGGAAGGCTGTGGTTTTCTGTCTTCAGCTCTGACTTCAAACCCCTCACACCTGAGAGAGCTGGATCTGAGCTACAATCATCCAGGAGATTCAGGAGTCAAGCTGCTCTCTGAACAACTGGAGGATCCAAACTACACACTGGACAAACTCAAGTATGTGGAGCATCACTGGCCTTTTTTGAAGATTTATTGTGAATACAGATACTTTGATACTTCACTCCTCTTCTAGTCTCCAGATATTAATCAAAGCCTGTTAAAATATTCAGTGCACTGGGGCAGTTCTCACATTATTATATCTCATATTGACACTGTACAGTTTCAGCATTTTATTTGAGCAGTGAAACTTGTTCTATACATTTCTGCTGAAGAACTGTACAATATCAGGTCAGGTGTGTGTGTGTGTGTGTGGCTTTCAAGCAGCTGTTTTGGCACATTTTGATGTTCTTTGTAGTGTTTACTTGACCAGTGATTCCCAAAGTGAAAACTGACAAGTGGTTCCTAAAGCCAGTTAAGCTGCACTTTTTCTGAAATCCTGGCTTTCTTAAATCTACTTGTGTGCAATACTCCTCTGATCTGAGTCATATTGTGTGGTGAAAGCCGCTCTGTACTGCTGTGCATTCATTATAATCCTGTGAAAAATAAAAAGGCAGCTTCTGTCAGTGGAGCAGGATCTATGAGCTGCAGAATTACCAGATAAATATTCACAACTATTACAGAAGATAATGATATCTGTTCCGAATGAGAGGAGCTTCAGTTTAATAATACTAAATGTGTCCCCCTCTCTTTACATGAGTTGATGGTGAATGACTTGCTCTTCATAGACAGGATTGTTCTACTCTACAAGCTGTATCAGTAACACTTTATAATAACTACACACTATAAACCATTTAGTAAGCATTAGCAAATAGTTAGTTCATTATCTGTTAAGCATTAACTCTACATTAATAAGCGTTAGTAAGCAGTTTATAACTGCAGCTACAAATGCTGTATTCTTGACTTACAAACATATTTATAATGTGCTTAATAATTGTATTTTCATACTTAGTTAATGATTTATTTTTCATTACTAAATTAAGTATCGCATTATTTACAAACCATTTGTATTTAAAGTAGTTGAGGGTTTTTAGGATCATTCAGAATGTGTTAGTAGATGATTAATAAACTATTGAAATCAACATTTATATATCTTATTATTCAGGCATATACTAATAGTTAACTAATATGTTAATAAATGCTTTATTAACTGAACTTCATGCAATTTTGTGACCTAATCTAAAGTGAGGACTATTTATGCTTTATAAATCCCTTATAAATGACAAATAAAGGCTCAGTTAAATTCTAAACAGGAAAATTGACACTATTCATTCCTTTTCATTTAAAGATAAACAAATAAAACTGAAATGAAAAATAAATCTTTGCAACCTTATCTAAAATAAAATAACTGTAGAGTTTAAACATTGCATCTTATTATATTGTTAAATTATTATATTGTTGTTGTTGTTTTATCCAGTTTTATGTCGTATTTTGACACTCCTGTTATTCAGCAATGTTTAAACTTTACAGTAATTTTATTTTTTAGAAAAGATTGCAAAGATTATTGTTCATTTGATACTGAGCCTTTAATTGTCATTTATAAGGGATTTATAAAGCATAAATAGTCCTCACTTTAGATTAGGTCACAAAACTGCATGAAGTTGAGTTAATAAAGCATTTATTAACATATTAGTTAACTATTAGTATATGCCTGAATAATAAGATATATAAACGTTGATTTCAATGGTTTATTAATCATCTACTAACGCATTCTAAATGATCCTAAAAACCCTCAACTACTGTTAAATAAAAATTATTTGTAAATAATGCAATACTTAATTTAGTAATCAAAAATAAATCATTAACTAAGTATGAAAATACAATTATTAAGCACATTATATAGGTGCTTATAAGTCAAGAACACAGCATTTGTAGCTGCAGTTATAAACTGCTTACTAACGTTTATTAATGTAGAGTTAATGCTTAACAGATAATGAATTCACTAGATGCTAATGCTTAGTAAATGATTCATAGTGTGTAGTTATTATAAAGGGTTACCGCTGTATCTTCTGTATGTCCTCACCAGAATGTGAGTGGAGGAAATTATTTTCTATCAACAGAAAATAAGGATGTAATGAATGCTCTGCTGTTATATCACAAACCTCTGTCATAAAACTGCTCCATTTAAACACAAGTCATTATTATAGGGGTGATGTCTTGAGCATCTGATTTTAACTGATTTTAACTGCTTGTGTGCTTTCATTTTCTCCATCTCACTCTCAGTGAGTTCAGAGTGTTGTAATAAGTAAAACTGGCCTCAGTTCAGTGTATCCTGCTTCAGACTAACTGAATTATCAGGCTTTGCTGAAAAGATGCTTATTTTATCGTCAATGAGGGACAATATTGTAGCCTACTAAAGCTAATGTGAGTCTCTTAATATTAAAGAGGAAACATAAGCTTGACAACATCAGATCCTGTCAATAGCGATGTTTCCATCCACCTATTATTATGTGCATTTTGGATATGCGGATAAAAATCCAGTTGATGGAAACGCCATGATGCGCATAAATTTTGAAAACTTATGCTGATAACGGAGTAGGATAAACTTTTAATTGGATAAGAAAAGATAAACTTGGAAACACTTTTACCACACAAATTTCAGTATGCGCATTAAAAAAGGTGATGTGATTCTGTTATAAGTGCAACACCTCTTCTCCTCGATTTGGTATCACTCTACAGAATTTTCTGTACTGATTAACACTCGAAACAAAATGATATCAAGTGTAAACACTTTTTTTACACGCGTGTATGGTTTTATCATCAAATAATCATAAATCACAACAAAAATAAACAAGGTATACCAAAGTCAGAAACTAAATAGTCTTTCTGAAAAAAAAGGTCAGTGACCACTTATCATTTAGAGCACTTGAGCGAGATGCAATAATTACTTATGATGCCCTGTGACTCCTTAGAAGAGAGGTGGTTGTTTGTAGGAAAGTCAAGTTGCCTTGTTTAAGTGAGTTTGTGTTGCTCCCCAAGAAATTGGAAAAACTTGGTATCTCCCAGTGAGAACAGCAAACCAACAGACACAAGGATAGCAACATATAAACAGTCCTTTCTAAAACAAGCAAACAAAAATGACATAAATAACTGTTTACACACAACACATTAAATAAAAGGCACATATACTCAATATTGAGTGATAACTTCAGTAGTTCTCAAAACATTGGACTGAATGTAAAGGCGGATAGCAAAAGGGATACATGTGGTGTCCACTCTACCAAACACTCCTATTTACTCTATGGTAAGTGGCGCTTAATAAGGGTGCAAATCAACCTAGTGCCCCTGGAGGTCAGAAGCAGTATTGCATGTCAACATGCCAGACAATACACCATGCAAAAAAGATAAATAAATCAAAAAATAATAATAGTAACATTTAACATGTTACATAAGAGATCATGTTATGATGAAAATGTGTGTGAATGGACAAACCATCAGGCTGAGAACCATCTGAACTGTTGTTTTGGTCATTCTAAAACACAAAAACCATCTCAGTATTAGTGTTATTATATTATTAATGACCTCCAGAATCAAGAGCGTCTCTGCTCCGCGTCTGACACTTTCAAACGCCACCGTGTGTTCACTGTGTGTCAGGATTGCCTTCTGAGGCACAAGTCATTTATTAGATGAAGAACAGATTGATGCAGCTTCTCCTACTGCAGTAAATTCAGTTTTTACTGTTGATATTTGGCGCCAGATAATCAGGAAGTGGCGATTTTGTTCTCTTTGACTCGTTGGATGGAAACGCTGCTTTATTCACACATCTTTCATGCGATAATCCAGTTTTGTGCATAAAGTTCATTTACAGTTTTGGATGGAAACACAGCTAATGTGGTAACACACACACACACACACACACACACACACACACACACACACACACACACACACACACACACACACTGTTGTTGTGAAAATACAGTAATAGTGTATGTCTTTGAGCTCCACAATGAATCCGATTTCTCATCACAATTATGAATATGTAAATCTGTAAATCAGTGATTACAGCAAGTCTCATATATTTAATCACACACTCAGCTCAGAATGATTGAGTTATGAATCTGTTTCAAGATAATGAAGGGTCGGTACGGGTCACCTTTATCAGGCTTGCGTTTCCACTAACAAGGGTACCCTTTTGGTGGACGTGGTGTATGACAGAAAGTTTCAGTCGACGTCATTCTCGCTCGAGGAAATGTCTACAATAAAGCTGTACGGGTCACTCACATATCATATGAGCAGCACTTCTCACAAAACAGATGCTTTACACACATAAATACTTGTGTAGAAATGTTTATCACTAACTTTTCATTCAACATGAGTTGATTATAACTGCAGATCAATGACAGTGATAAAATAGCCTACTGTAACCTCTGTAATTATATTAAATAAATGAACATATATAAACACATACAGCCCCTTACAGTCTCCGATATGTTATACAGAAGAACACACAACAGACATTTAGTGCTTATTTAGGTTCAAAAACAACACAAATTATAGCCTACAGTCAGTGAAAACCTCTCATCTGTGTCTGTAATCTTCAGCAGCACATGTAGCCTCTGTTAGAGAGTAATTCCCTCATTCTCAATTGATATTAGTCCAGAAGGTGAAGATAATAGTTAATCATGGCATTTTGTTCATGTTTGCTCAAAAATAATGTGCTGCTTTTTTTCCGGCTTCTCCTACAGAAACGTATCTCTGTAAACCAATAGCATTGAGCTGTGCTTGTGGCTCCGCCTTTTGGTACCCTTTCTCGTGTTTGGTACCCTTTTGAAAGGGTGCCGAAAAAGTGGTACGGTACGGTTCGGTACACCTTTTGACAGTGGAAACGGCCTTAAAAGCGTACCAAACCGAACCGTACCGTACCACTCAGTGGAAACTGGCCATTATTGTACTAAATCTGCATAATGACTGATGTTTGATCGCAATAATTCTGTGTGTGTGTGTGTGTGTGTGTGTGTGTGTGCGCGTGCGTGTGTGCGCGTGCGTGTGTGTGTGCGTACTGACTGACGGACAATCTATGTGTGTGTGTATACAGACTGAGGGACTGTGTGTGTGTGCGTGTGTGTGTGCGTGCATGTGTACGGACTGAGGGACAATCTGTGTGTGTGTGTGTGTGTGTGTGTGTATACTGACTGAGGGACAATCTGTGTGTGCGTGCGTGCGTACTGAGGTACAATCTCTCTCTGTGTGTGTGTGTGTGTGTGTGTGTGTGTGTGTGTATACTGACTGAGGGACAATCTGTGTGTGTGCGCGTGTGTGTGTGCGTGTGCGTGTGTGTGTGTGTGTGTGTACTGACTGAAGGACAATCTGTGTGTGTGTGTGTGTGTGTGTGTACTGACTGAGGGACAATCTATGTGTGTGTTTACAGTCTGGATCATGGAGGAGAGAAGAGGATTACAGCAGGACCATGCAAATGTAGGACTACACACACACACACACACAAACACGCTCTCTCTCTCTCTCACACACACACACACACACACACACACGCTCTCTCTCTCTCTCTCTAACACACACACACACACACGCTCCCTTCTCTCTCACACACACACACACACACTCAACACACACACGCAACCTTCTCTCGCACACACACGCACACACACACTCCCTCTCTCTCTCACACACACACGCACACGCACAGCTGTGGTTATAAATGTGTGTGTTCTTGTGTTCAGATGTCTGTTTCCTCACACTGGATCCAAACACAGCACACACTGAACTTGTTCTGTCTGAGGAGAACAGAGAGGTGAAGAGTGTGTTAGAGAATCAGCCGTATCCTGATCATCCAGACAGATTTGATTATTGGCCTCAGGTGTTGTGCAGAGAGAGTGTGTGTGGACGCTGTTACTGGGAGATTGACTGGAGTGGAAATTATGTGGAAATATCAGTGTCATATAAGAGCATCAGGAGGAAGGGACGAGGTGATCAGTGTGTGTTTGGATATAATGATCAGTCCTGGAGTTTGATCTGCTCTTCCTCCGGTTTCTCATTCATACACAATCACACACACACTCGTCTCCCAGTGAAGCCGCTCAGCAGGAGAATAGGAGTGTTTGTGGATCACAGTGCAGGAACTCTGATCTTCTACAACATCTATAGAGACACAATGAGCCTCATCCACTCAGTCCAGACCACATTCACTGAGCCGCTCTGGCCTGGGTTTTGGCTCAGTTCTGGATCATCAGTGAAACTGAGCTGAACGCTGACGAGATTTACCCACAATCCTCTGCAGGAGCAGTCAGCTGTGTGTGTGCGTGTGTGTGTGTGTGTGAGTGAGAGAATTGTAACTCCACAGCAGATGTAACAGCAGCTCTCCTTCCTCCACATTCCAGACAGCATCCTTATAACACCACTGTTGTTCAAAGGTTTCAGCATCATTTCTGCTCTTGTAATACTTCAGATCTATTGTAATTCTGGACCTAACGAACGCTTTAAAACTCTAAATCTCTTGAGCATGTTCATCATCTGTTCTGTTTCTTCTTGTGATAAGTAGAGCAAGTTTTGCTGGAGCAACTAAACAGTGAATGAACTGCCAGAACTGGATTTTGATTTTTGTGGCGTTTTGCGGAACATTGTGGTCGGCGGAGCAGCCGCATTGTGGAAACGCTACAAGACGCGCAAGCGTGGGAAGCGAGCCGGCGCGCTCGTCAGGCTAAGACAGCGCGGCTTCAGAACGGCGCTGCCCAGCATTCACCTGGCGAATCTCCGCTCTCTTCCTAACAAAATGGACGAACTACTTCTGCTCACATGCAAAAACAAGAACTTTAACAACTCTGCTGTCCTGTGTTTCACGGAAACCTGGCTAAACGAAGCCATTCCGGACAGCGCATTAAACCTACCGGACTTTCAGCTGTACAGAGCAGATCGCGATACGGAGTCAACGGGCAAAACGCGCGGTGGTGGGACATGCTTTTACATCAACAGAAGGTGGTGTACGGATGTAACTGTGTTAAAGAAGACGTACTGTCCTAATGTGGAAGTGCTTTTCATTAACTGTAAGCCGTTTTATTCACCAAGAGAGTTTTCCTCGTTCATTCTCGTCTGTGTTTACATTCCACCGCAAGCACACGTGAGTACTGCACTGCAACAGCTGGCTGATCTGATCACAGAGACAGAACAACAACACCCGGACTCTGCTTTTATCATACTTGGGGACTTTAATCAGGCAAAACTCACACATGAGCTGCCTAAATTCAAACAGCACATTACATGCCCCACCAGAGGCAATAAAATTTTGGACCATTGCTACACCACAATAAAGGATGCATATCGCTCCGTCGCCAGAGCAGCTCTAGGACTCTCCGATCACTGCCTGGTTCATCTTATACCAACTTACAGGCAAAAACTTAAAACTACTAAGCCAGTATTAAGGACTGTCAAGAGATGGACCAACGACACAGAGCAGGTCTTACAAGCCTGTTTTGAATGCACTGACTGGGATGTTTTTGAAGCTGCAGCCACAGATCTGGACGAGCTCACAGAGACTGTAACATCATACATCAGTTTCTGTGAGGAGTTATGCATCCCTACCAGGACCTACTTGTCATTTAACAATGATAAACCATGGTTCACACCAAAACTCAGACAGCTTCGTCAGGCCAAAGAGGATGCTTACAGGAGTGGTGACAGGATCCTGTACAATCGGGCCAGGAACACATTGACAAAGGAGATTGGTGTGGCTAAGAAAAGCTATGCCAAAAAGCTGCAAAACCAGTTTTCAGCTAACGACCCTGCATCAGTGTGGAGAGGCTTAAAAGATTTCACTAATTACAAGACACCGTCCCCCAGTATCGACAGCAATAAACATATTGCAAACGAGCTGAATATGTTCTACTGTAGGTTTGACACCTATGACCAGACACCTCACACCCACCCGGACCATCTCCCTACACAGCCATCAACACCACATCAACACAGCCCGGACCATCGCCCTACACGGCCATCAATACCACATCAACACAGCCCGGACCATCTCCCTACACAGCCATCAACACCACATCAACACAGCCCGGACCATCCCCCTACACAGCCATCAACACCTCCAGCCATCTTCCTCTCCCCCCCTGCTCTTCAGATCAGTGAGGAAAATGTGCGTCAGATCTTCAGTAAACAGAAGAGAAGGAAAGCACCAGGGCCAGATGGTGTCTCACCAGCCTGTCTGAGAACCTGCGCTGACCAGCTGGCTCCCATTTTCTCCCATATCTTCAATAGATCACTGGAACAGCGCAAAGTTCCATCCTGCTTTAAGCGCTCCACCATCATCCCAATCCCAAAGAAGCCAAAGATCACAGGACTCAATGACTACAGACCTGTGGCCTTAACATCTGTGGCCATGAAGTCATTCGAAAGACTGGTGCTAGCATATCTGAAGGACATCACTGGACCCCTGCTGGACCCCCTGCAGTTCGCCTATAGAGCAAACCGGTCTGTGGATGATGCAGTCAACATGGGACTGCATTATACCCTACAACATCTGGACAAACCAGGGAACTACGCAAGGATTCTGTTTGTGGACTTCAGTTCTGCCTTTAACACCATCGTCCCATCACTGCTTGAGTACAAACTGGCCCAGCTCTCTGTTCCTAGCTCTGTCTGTCAATGGATCACCAGCTTTCTGACAGATAGACAGCAGCTAGTCAGAATGGGCAAAATCACATCCGACAGCCGCACCATCAGCACTGGTGCCCCCCAGGGATGTGTTCTTTCTCCACTGCTCTTCTCCCTGTACACCAACGACTGCACTGCAAAAGACCCCTCCATCAAACTCATTAAGTTTGCAGACGACACTACTGTTATCGGACTCATCCAGAACGGTGACGAGTCTGCATACAGACAGGAGGTGGAGCGGCTGGCGTTATGGTGCAGATACAACAACCTGGAGCTGAACACGCTCAAAACAGTGGAGATGATAGTGGACTTCAGGAGAAACCCCCCTGCACTCCCCCCACTCACCATCATGAACAGCACTGTGGCTGCAGTAGAGTCATTCAGGTTCCTGGGCACCACCATCTCTCAGGATCTGAAGTGGGACACTCATATAGACTCTATTGTGAAGAAAGCCCAGCAGAGACTGTACTTCCTTCGTCAGCTGAGGAAGTTCAACCTGCCACAGGAGCTGCTCGTACAGTTCTACTCAGCTGTCATCCAATCCATCCTCTGCACTTCAATCACCGTCTGGTTCGGCTCAGCTGCCAAAACTGACCTCTGTAGACTACAGCGAATAGTCCGGACTGCTGAACGAATCACTGGCACTACCCTTCCTACACTTCAAGAACTGTACTCTTCCAGAGTGAGTAAAAGGGCTCGCAAAATCACTCTGGACGCCTCACACCCAGCACACTACCTGTTCGAACTGTTACCGTCTGGTCGGCGCTTCAGAGCACCGAGCACAAAAACAGCCAGACACAGGAAAAGTTTCTTTCCTCAGGCTGTCTACCTTATGAACAGTTAAATATTCCCCTACTGTGCAATAAATATGTGCAATACTTTCTCATACGCACTTGTACACAGCACCTTATATCAATATACAATGCAATACTTTCTACACTCGCACTTGTACACAGCACCTTATAACCTGTATATTTATAACAATCTGTACATACAACTCAACATCCAGGTTTCTTCACTAACCGCATCTGTTTAATGTTCATCATTTTTTATTATTATTATCTTATTTTTTCAGATTTATTTTGTGTTGTCACTTGTCACTTTATGTACACTGGAAGCTTCTGTAGCCAAAACAAATTCCTTGTGTGTGTGAAGCACACTTGGCAATAAAACCGATTCTGATTCTGATTCTGATTTCAGTTTGTGTTTCTGACTATAGCCCGCTCCAGAATAAACTTACATTGAGTCCAATTCTGTCCACATCTGCTCAACATATCAAACTATTGTGTTCAACGTCTCCACTCCAGATAGCGATGATCCATGTTCTTCTTAATGAAATTGTTCATGAAAATTCTTAATAATAAAGATAATATTATATAGCCAGACGACTGGTCTGTGCTCTGAGTATTTCAGAAACTGCTGATCTACTGGGATTTTCACGCACAACCATCTCTAGGGGAGGAAATATCCAGTGAGTGGCAGTTCCGTGGGCGCAGACGCCTTGTTGATGCGCTCAGAGGAGAATGGCCAGACTGGTTCCAGCTGATAGAAAGGCAACAGTAACTCAAATAAGCACTCGTTACAACCGAGGTCTGCAGAAGAGCATCTCTGAACACACAACACGTCCAACCTTGAGGTGGATGGGCTACAGCAGCAGAAGACCACCAGGGGATTCAACCAGCGATCCCTAAACCTTTTGATAGCTCAACCCTCTTTATCTATAATATTAATATCAATTCTGCCCTTAATGACCCCCTCTCTAAAGTTGGCTAATTGTCACATGACGTAGAGATAAACAAGTGAACTATTTACATAATTGAAGTCTTTTTTTACTTCACATGTTCTGATTTTATCAGCTTTTCATGAACTCATGGTGAAACTCGTGACACATTCAATATAAAATCTGCTGCTGATACGGGTGCCATGTCTGATATAAGATTGCGTCACAATTTAAGTGAAAACTCTGCTTCAAATATTCTATCAGTGACAAAATGAAGTTAAAGTAAGTATATTTTTACTGAAATGTTTTTCAATTAAAATTCTTGATAAATTAGGAGAATTTCTCAATCCTGTTACAAGTTTACAACCCCGAAACAATGAGATCTGTGACAGGGTTAAGTGTGATGGGGTTGAGTTCTCAAAACAAAATGGCATCTGCTCCTCGTGTGGTTTAAAAAAGAAGGTCCACATGTCAGCAATTAAACAAGAATATGTCATATTGTTTAGAAATTAAAAAAAACTATCATACTTAGTTTTACGTTATAGGGTTGAATTGTTAAGCTTGACCGTACCCCCTTCTAACCATAATAAATAAAAGAAATTAAATAAATTCAAATATATCTTTCTTTTGCACTATGCTGTTAAAGAGAGCTGAATGATGTCACTTCCTGTCTGTGATGTAATAATACATGTAAATTGCTATAGGTGGAAAAATGCTAGCGTAATAGGGTTGAGTTTATATTGAGGGACATAACTTTGTAGCCTGTTTTTATATAAAAAAATCTTATTTATTTATTGTATTTTTATTTATCACCAGATAAGAACTCAAATAAATAGTTGTAATACTGAAAATGTGGACACTGTGTGCATTTTATTAATGTTTTTCTACATGCGATTTGAGAGAAGTGCCTCAGGGACATGACAAAGCTTGGTTTGTGACAGAAATGTTGAGTTATATGTTCTCATTAACCATATAAATTGATGTTTTCTTCTGTATTTTGTTTACTTATTTTTTAGATTATACTACTTACTGTTGTATGCTAAAAATGTGCGAGAGTTCGTTGTGCGCGAGTGTTAACAAACGGGACTTTTATTTTGACTAGTTGAAATGTTGAACTTAGTTCCGACTACTTTTATGTGATCCTTCTGCCTTGGGGCACTGATGTTATACCAGTGCGTTGAGATGTAAACGAACAAATAAATAGCACTAAGAAGTTATATCTGGATTATTCTTTAATGGATGGATGACAACAACACATTGTACACATTAAATCACATGTAAACCTCTTATAACCTCATTCACTTACTGGTTTAAGAAATCCAAGGGGCGAGGGCTGGGACAAATTTAGTTTTTAGTTTACATTCACTAACATGGCTAGCAAGCCTCACTGATCTGGGCTACATCACTCTGTAAATGTGATTAGCATTTGGTTGAATTTATTTGAACCCATTTCAGAAACACATGGAGTCAGATGTGCTTCAGGCATTAGTGATGAGCCGGTCTAGTTAAAACACAATGACTCTTTGGTAGAATACTGAGTAACTGTTAGAGCTTTCTAATGCCCAGTCTTACTATTGTCCTCACAGATAAAACTAAACAGAATGCTACCACAGCATAACAAACTTAAAGCATGACTTCCAGGACTGAGAGAGAAAAACAGCTAATAATTGAAGTAAAAGCACAAGTGGCCAGCACTTCTGTTGACATACAGTACATGAAGGGCTTTGTCCATGAGAGCAATAGCCTTGACCCCCTCAGTTCGGTATTCTGCTCAGTTGGCTTCAGCTCTTGTGACTTCTCTTGACTACTCAGCATCATTCTACACTTTTTGTACAAGCAAGCTTCCCCTGAAAGTAGATTTGATTTGTTTTTATTTTAGGCCTTAGTGCTTTCTATCCATCCAATATGTTGTCCAGATGCAACTGAACGTGCATGTCGATTGAACTACTTCAGCAATAACCCCATAAAAATAAGCGGAGTCAGCAATGTGTTCTTCCTTCTGAAACATTACTCCATGGTCTTTAAGTTTGATGTGTTTATAGATCATTTATTTAATGAAAATGTTATTTATGAAAGTGTATTTACCTTTTCTTTTAGATTAATACAATGAGCTTAAAACACTGACAGTTCTGAGCTTTATAATGGCAATGAACTGCAACCAACAGTTATGGTTCATGGTTTAGTGGCGGCTTTCTGAAGTGGAGCGAGGAGTTTGAAACTGTCAGAAGCCACACCTATGTCCAGAACACATCATCCGACACCCAATCTCAATTCAGTTTGGAAATTCAAGAAATTTACAGAAGTCTCAGTGATCTAATCAAACTGGAATATATTTTATTATTCATTCATTTATTTTATTTTCGGCTTATTCCCTTTATTAATCTGGGGTCGCCACAGCGAAATGAACCGCCAACTTATCCAGCATATGTTTTATACAGCAGATGCCCTTCCAGCTGCAACACATCTCTGGGAAACATCCATACACACTCATTCACTACTGACAATTTAGCCTACGTAATTCACCTGTACCACATGTCTTTGGACTGTGGGGGAAACCAGACCACCCGGAGGAAACCATGCAAACGCAGGGAGAACACACAGAAATGCCAACTGACCCAGCTAAGGCTCGAACCAGCATCCTTGCTGTGAGATGGCAGCACTACCTACTGCGCCACTGCGTGGCCTTATCGGAAATCATATATCCATAAGTGTAAACATATTAAATGTAACCTCCTTTACTTTTATTTAGCCATCCCAGCGCTCACACTGGAGCTGATGTGTTCAGACTCAGTATCAGTTTAACATCTTTAATCAGCCGCAGGTCATCTAGAGGAGGTTTAACACATGAGCTGTTCACACTTCTGTATGGTGTATATATCAGAAAGAGGGACGGTTGAGTTCTGCTGGAGACCTGCACATAGAGGAACACATGGACATCAGACTGCTGATCAATCTGCACAGGAGACGATGAAGAGGAGGAAGACAGATGATGGAGGAAATAAATCTATTATCAGGGGAAATATTAAGACCGAATGGTGAGGAGTTTGGCATAAAGATAAGAAGACACAACATTTATATAACATTAAAATATTAGTGGAGACAAATAAACGTGTGTGTGTTAGAAACAGAGAGGAGGAAGTGATGTAAACTAGACTAAACTCAGCATTAATGGAGTTCAGGAACATGATTAATGTGAACACTGTAGAGTTAGAGAGAACATGTTAGATTTGATGGAGGAAACATGAAAGAGAGAAGTAAAGTCGCCGCAACGCAGTACTGGGAAACACCCACACACACTCACATTTACACACAGACCTTCAGGTTAAATTAAGTAAAGCTGAAGTCAAAACTATAATAAAGATACAGACAAAGAGTTTAAGGCAGGAATACTGGGATATAAATGACCCAGGAAGACATCTGTATAAAATCCAAAGGTAAATCTGTGAAGGAAGAGAAATGGGGAATAATCGTATGGAGGAAATGATCATAACCATCTCAGAATAGCACATACAGGACTAAACAAGACACTGTTTAAATAGATAAGCGCACATTTTAACCCATAATAACAGAATGTCAAGATTATGAATATGAAAGAAAATATATTAAGAGAAGTATTATTAGACATAATCTTACATTTACTCTGGAAAATATACTACGGTCAACATATGGAGGCATTAATAAATCACTTCTGAAAGAAACTGGGCTGTTAGAATGAATTTACAATTTAATTTTATGCTTAAACACAGTTTTCCCTCAGTTTTATAGTGTGATTTGTTTTTCTCGTTTCCCTCCATGTCAGACTCCTGTTCCACACTCCAGTCCAGCAGGAGGCGGTAAAGCAACAACAAATAAGTTTGACAACCGCCAAAATACTGAAGAAGAAGTTGACAAACCGAAAGCGTTAAAACAGCTCAGATTGTGTTCCTGCTGCACAAGAGCGTCTGTACTTCTGCATGTAAGTTTAATGCTTCTACATTACGCTTATTTGTGGAGATGATGAAGGGGTTTATGTGTGTATAAGCGTGTTTATAAGCGTGATTTATAGTCTGCTCCTGAAGCTCAAAGCCTCAAACACCGATTAAACTCGGCCCAAACACGGTCATTTGAACAATATAATGGGTTATTTTTATCCCTTGAAAGTGTTTGTGCTCTTCTATATCAGGTTGACTCGATAATTTCACATCATTCAGCACAAAATAAACTTTAAACAGAGTCAGGAAATCGAAAGTGAAAGCAGAGCTTCAGTAAACAGAAGAATGCGGATGATCCTTAAACTGCATTTAACTGGTAACGTTTTAGTACTAACTAACTACTAACTAAGCTAATAAATAAAATAATAAGTTAATAGTTGTCTAAAGCAGAAGTTATCGTGACAGACACATACATATCAAATGATCAAACCTGAAATATCTGAGGTGTCAGATCAGGGGTAAAACCAACTGCATTAATGTTAATCAGTATAAATTTATCTGCTGTGAAATGGCTGAAAGTCAGTGTGTGTTCTCCCTCATCATGTGGTCTGTTTCAGTAAGGTCTTGTTTGTGAAGTCAGCATTGATTGCTATAAAGTGTGATGTTCTTAATCTCAGTTTATTGTCATCTCCAGGTGATGGTCAGCGGCTGATTGTTTCCTCAAAGCTCTGCTAATGTCTGCATTGGTGTTTTAGCTGCAGTATGGCAGAGGAGCAAGTAAAGGACTCTCTCTCAGAGAAACACAGGTATTGACTCTGTTTTTACACCATTATTTCAACACTTTCTCTGAAGAACAAAGACCAACAACAATGCACTTATTTGTGTTGCTATTGCCTGATCAAATGATGGACAAATTTGTCCATCATTTGCTTAAGCTTAAGCTTCAGTTTAACTTCAGGAAATGTGTTAAGATCATTCTAGATTACAGACAGTTTGATCTGGTGTCATCTTTACCAGAGCTCAATATGTGTCATGTTTACCCATGATTCCTGTGTAGCAGACCTGATCTGACAGACCTTCAGCCAACAATTAGTTTGTGCTGAATTAACAAAACAAACTCTTAAAACTCTTGTAAAGGAGACTGAAGTTTGTCCTGCAGTTTATTCATCTGGTGTGTTTGTGTCTTCAGTGTGAGATCAGGATCATGTGTGTCTCTGAAGAGTGACCTGTCTAAAGGGCTTCCACCAGAGTTCAGTGAGAAAACACCATCATCTGCCATCAGGTATTTAGTGTTTTACATTATTGCTCACACATGGACTGTTTCAGTATTTGTTAGAACATTTTATGATATTTACACAATACTTTAAAGGTTCAATATGTAAGAAACACAAGAACATTGTTCTATCATTTTCGGGCTCTTCTGAATGTCTTCATCCACACTCCTGATAAGGACAAATATCTGAATCTAAAACATTTATCTACTGTTTGTAACCTTAAATAATGCATCTGCATAAACTCTGGTAGTAAAATATCCTCTTTGTCATAAAGTTATGAGTCACAAGCGAGAGGATTGATCTTCAGCATCTGTTAAATAAAAATCCCAAAGACAAGGTGAAGATCAAAGCAATCACAGAATAATCCAAGTAGCAAGATGGCAGACGAGTCGTCACCTTGGAATTATAAGGTTCTCTCTGCGTTCTGAGTGATTTTGAGATATTGAGCCTCAGTTTTTGCGTTCCATAGCAAACAGTGTTTGTGTAACATTTGTATTTTAAATAAAAGGTCTTAAAATGTAAACAACTTATAAAAAAATCCCAAATGTAAATAAGATGTCATTTAATAAGAATATGTCAATAACTCAATTTTGACAAAAATGTCAGATAGTACCTTATAATTAAGGTGACGAAATGGCAAAAATATAATCCACAGAACAGAGACAGAGATGCAAACACAGCTGGGCTCATTTATTAATGCAATGTAGAAACGAGCGCAGATATGAGCGTAAAAATCCATCCATGACAATGTTCATGTCTGATTAATGAAACATTCCTATACAGACAAGCTAATCGTACGAAATGAAAATGATTGTTATTTCACTAACACAGTCTTAAATATTCACATTTTAGATGACTCACCCCTAGAGTTCATGACGGGGATGAAGATAACCTGACCAAAAAGAGAGAAAAAAATGAGCAACCAGAGAAAAAGAATGAATGTATAAGTTTTAGCTATCTTATCATGCAAATGATTGATTTATATTATATGCTCCCCGGCCACTTTATTAGGTACACCTGTCCAACTGCTCGTTAACACAAAGTTCTAATCAGCCAATCACATGGCAGCAGCTCAATGCATTTAGGCATGTAGACATGGTCAAGACGATTTGCTTCAGTTCAAAGCGAGCATCAGAATGGGGAAGAAAGGGGATTTAAGAGACTTTGAATGTGGCATGGTTGTTG
>NC_079438.1:29535538-29581118 GCF_903798145.1 Danio aesculapii | reverse complement strand
TCAAGTCTCTTTCAGTAACACAGAGGAGGCAGCCAGCCCCCAGGGGGCGATCTAATGGCCGGGACTTTTACACAAACGCAGGCATGTGACACACTTACTCAAACGCAGGCATGTGACACACTTACTCAAATGCAGGCATGTGACACACTTACTCAAACACAGGCATGTGACACACTTACTCAAACGCAGGCATGTGACACACTTGGTACAGACACATCAGAGTCCCCAAAATCTCCAGTGACTTTAAATTTGTATTTTTTTAATGTGTCACTTTTTTGACATCTTGTTACTGGGAAAGTCTGCAAAGCCGCTAAATATAGCAACAAAGACAGTAAATTAGCAAAACTTTTGACAAATGTGTTCATTCATGTGTATTTGATGACTAGTCTAGATTAGGGCTAATCTTAGACGTCTATTAGATTTTCACTGACAGTCCAAATTTAGCAGAGATGTCTTTGTTTAGATGTTATTAAACTCTGGTTTCCACAGCCGTTCAGATGTTGTGTTTCAGACATTTGTCAGGTATTTGTTCTCAAACTGCTCCTGTGTGTAGGACTAGTCTCTTAAACATCTTATCCAAAGACTGTGTTGTGTTTATTTTTGTCCTTTGTAGCTGTGAAATTTCATTTTTAATAACATGTGAATGTGTGCGTCTGGTGTGTGATACTTCCAGCTGTCGTGTGTGCTGCATTGCGCATCCGGTGTGCAACCCCCTTTAGTGTAATGTGCTCAAAACCTGCCTGGATCTACTTTAGCTGTGTGTTTATCTGAAAATAACCTTTGAATGTTCATCAGCTAATCAGAATCAAGCATTTAACAGACTCATAGTATCATGTATTAAAATGTATTTGGAGTAGGTTGTGGATCTACAACTGTGTGTGAATGAATGTTTTGGTTAAATGTTGTTCTTTTTTCCTCAATTATAGAATCTTGAGAGTAAAATGATCAGATTTCTGAAGAATGAACTGGAGAAATTTAAGAAAATCTTACAAGAAGAAACCAGACAAGAGTTTGTAAAGGACTATAATGAGAACAGAAGCAGAATCACAGAAGCAGCTCTTGATCTCACACTCTTCTTCCTGGGAGAGATGAAGCAAGATCAAGCTGCTGATACTCTTGTAGGTAAGAGACTCATGGGTAGACCTACACGAAATCTGCAGACCTTTACAGAGTTTTAGCCCATCATTGAGTTTATTTATTTACTGTGTAAATGTGTGTACATTTATATTCATTCAGTTATTTAATTTCAGTAATATTGTTGACTGATATGAAAATGTTCATGATTTATTACAGTGCAGTTTGTAAAGTCATATTTTCTGTCCTTTACTAGATCTGTTATATGAGAATTGTGCTTTGTTTACCAATAAAGTAATTCTAATTGGATTTGTGTTGTGTATTTTATTTTATATATTAAGTTTTTAGTTATGATATTCCCTAAATCTTTCCACAGTTATCTGCAGATTGTTTAAAAAATTCTCAACAGAAATAGCAAAAAATGACAGAAAATTCTAGGGGTGTAACAGATCACGGTTGATCCATGATTCGTATGGATCACAATCCATGGTTCTGAAAACACGTGACCCGCGGATTCAATTTGTAACGATCGCTGAGAGATCTATATAAATGATGGTGATTTACATATAATTATTAATCCTCAAATCGCTGCTTTCAAATCTAAAAACACAATAATGAAGTTACAAACAGTCAAATAACACAGAAGTACTGGGAGAACAGTTTATAGTTCAGATAAAATCACTGATGTTTATGTTGAAGATTAAAATCACAGTCATATGCTCAGAAATGAAAGTTGTAGGCAGCAATTACATTGTTTAACCATTAGGAGGAGACAACCACTCAAACAAAAAATCATCTAGCAATAAAACGAAGATTTATGACTGAATAACTGAATCATTTTATTGAAAATGAGACTACAAATAAATATGGGTTGTACAAATGACAATGTTAGATTTCTACATTCAGCATTATCAGCAACAGTAGCAGTAACAGGGAATTTTTCACAGCACTGAATATTTTACTATTTATTTTTATTCAGCTGATTATTTCTTTATTTTATTGTTAATAATATTACACTTTATTAGTTCTGTTTGTTAAAACCAAAAGTGTCCTGCAGTGCTGTTTCTGTAATAAATGGAAAGCAAATGACATTCGTCTCCTCTCCTTTTTGGCTGATCCGAAAAATGGTCCAATCTGTGACTAAAAAACCATAATGTGATCTGAACCCTGAGATTTGTGATCCATTACACCAGTAGAAATTCTGTCTGGCCCATCTCATGGCCATCTGTCAGACTGTCACTTACAAATAAGTCAAGACTAAATCTATCTGTTTCTTTGCTCCTGTGTTTAGGCGAGCTGTTCTTCATTAATCAGCTTAAATGTAGCCTGAAGAAGAAATATCAAAGTGTGTTTGAAGGAATTGCTCAGCAAGGAGACTCCACACTTCTGAATAAGATCTACACAGATCTTTATATCACTCAGGGTGGGAGTGAACAGGTCAACACTGAACATGAGATCAGACAGATTGAAGCTGCTTCCAGACATCATCAGTCGCTAGAGATACAGGTTGAATGCAAACATATGTTTGAAGCAGCTAAGCAAGAGGAGCAGATCAGAACTGTCCTGACAAAAGGAGTTGCTGGCATCGGGAAATCAGTCTCTGTGCAAAAGTTTGTTCTGGATTGGGCTGAAGGAAAAGAAAATCAAGACATCAGCTTCATATTTCCTCTTCCATTCAGAGAGATGAACTTAAAGGAGAAAGAAAACCAAAGTTTAAAAGACCTCATAACTCAGTTTTTTCCAGAGACTAAAGGACTGAACCTTACAAGAAGCACACGATTCAAAGTCCTGTTCATCCTTGATGGATTGGATGAATGTCGTCTTCCTCTGAACTTTGCTGGTAATGAGACGTGTTGTGATGTATCTTCAGCAGTCTCTCTGGATGTTCTCCTGACGAACCTCATCAAGGGAAATCTGCTTCCTTCTGCTCTCATCTGGATCACCAGCAGACCAGCAGCTGCCAGTAAGATTCCTGCTGACTGTATCGACCGGCTGACAGAGATACGAGGATTCAATGATGCCCAAAAGGAGGAGTACTTCAGAAAGAGACTCACAGATCAGAATCAGGCCAAAGAAATCATTGAGCACATTAAACAGTCAAAGAGTCTCTTTATTATGTGCCACATCCCAGTCTTCTGCTGGATTTCAGCCACTGTTCTCCAGAACATTTTGAAGGAGAACAGAAATACTGAACTGAAACACAGGGCTAATGCTGAAACACTCCTGGAATCTCCCAAGACTCTGACACAGATGTACACACACTTTCTCCGCTTTCAGATCCAGCAGAGCAGAAGAAAGTATGATGGAGAAAACACACCAGATGTCTCCTGGGATCCAAACCTCATCCTTTCACTGGGGAAACTGGCCTTCCAGCAGCTGGAAAGAAACAATGTGATCTTCTATGAGAGCGATCTGAAAGACTGTGGCATTGACGTCTATAAGGCATCGGTGTACTCAGGCATGTGTACCCAGATCTTTAAGGAGGAGACGGGGATCATTCTTGGTACCATGTACTGCTTTCTTCACTTGAGCATTCAGGAGTTCATTGCAGCCCTTTATCAACATCTGTTTCTAGACAGCGACATGAAGCATGGATGGCTTTTTATACAGAAAAGCAAAGCTAAATGTATGATTGATTTGCTGAAGACTGCAGTGGACAAGGCTCTGGAAAGTGAGAATGGACATCTGGACCTTTACCTTCGCTTCCTTCTCGGTCTGTCACTCCAGTCCAATCAACAACTCTTACGAGGCCTGTTGACACAGCAGGATGACAGAGACCAGAGCAAAGAGGAAATAATTGCATACATCAAGAAGAAACTTGAAGGGAATCTGTCTCCAGAGAGATCCATCAATCTGCTCTACTGTCTGAATGAACTGAACGATCAAACTCTGCTGAAAGAGATTCAGTCTCACCTCAGTAGAGGAAGTCTGTCATCTGCTCGCCTTTCACCTGCCCAGTGGTCTGCTGTGGCCTTTGTGTTAATGACCTCAGAGGAGCTGGAGGAGTTTGAGCTTCAGAAATTCCAGAGATCAGACGAGTGTCTCATCAGACTATCAGCAGTCATCAAATCCTCCAAAAGAGCTCAGTAAGTCAAAGTCTGTTTTGTTTTCATTTAAGAAATAGACATTTGCTGATATTAAATAATACAATTGATCATGTTAATGAACGTGTACAGTATTGTTATTGTCTGCACTTCAAAATACTGTGAATAATTGTTTATTATTTAATATTTCAGATTGTTTTTAATAACCTTCAGATTAATTTATTGGCAGTGGTTGTGTAAGGGATAGTTTACCCAACAATATAAATTAACTCATTTACTCATCCTCAAGTGGTTATAAACCTTTCTGGAAGTTTCTTTCTCCTGTTGAACATGAAATAAAATATTTTGATGAAAGATGGAAACCTGTAATCATTGACATGAAGGTCAAAGGCTAATGGTTTTCATCTTAAAAGTCTTTTGTGTTCAACAGAATAAAGAAGCTCGTAAAGGTTTGGAACTCCTTGAGGCTAATGTTTGGGTAAATGTTTGGGTGAACTCTCTCTTTAAAGGGCTCCTATGATGAAAATCATCTGGTGTAAGCAGTTTGAACAGATCTGTGTGTAGTATAGTGTGTGTACAGTCATATTGGGGTGATAGAAACACAAGTCAGTCTCTTATTTTAAATTTCCTGGCATTAAAATAGGATCCAAATCTCTGCAATTCTGAGACCCACCAATACTTTGTACCAACATTGTGTGTGACTCATCGCTCCAGAAAGGCTTTAATTAACTCCACAACAAATACATCAAATAAGCATAAGTTCTTACTGTAGTATTTCTCATTCTTGTCTATCACTGTGCTGTTTATCTAACATGAGACGCAGCAGGAGATATAGACAGCCCTCAGAGCAATATAGAGAGATCTCTGTGGCTCTGACATGTGGGAATGGTGGGCGGGGAGAACCAGCTCATTTGCATTAAAGGCACAGGCAACAACACAGCTACAGGTGTTCAGAGTTGAAAATACCCATATTCTGAAAGGTATAATAAATAATCTGATAGGTATTTTGAACTGAAACTTTACAGATACATTCTGGAGACCTTTATATAAACCATTTACCTACATTATCTATGAACAGTAGCAGATGTTACAGGAGAGGCAAAAGCATATTTAACAGTACAGTTTTCTAACCTTGTCTTCTACTTCTCTGAAATATAGTAGATGAATTTGAGAAATGCAGAATATAGTAGATGCTCCTCATCTGTTGTTATCCTTTCTCGTTGAGTATCATTTTATAACTGACTTTGTATGTGTTGTACTGTTTCTGCTGTGTGGAAATTGAGTCCTTTCTGATAAGAGTGGAATTTACTCTATTCTGTTTATTTTGACCTTCTCTATTCTGATGATAATAAAGTAACACTCATCTGTGTGTATTTGCCATTGTCTTCTCATTAGTGTAGTTCACTAGTGTAGTGTTCACTATAAAGCTGGTTAGTTTAACTTCTTTATTCTTCTTTAAATCTAGTAATTCATTTATTATCATCATTTTTGTTATGAATCGTGCAGGCAGGCAAAGCAACATGAGAGGTGGATCTTGGTGCAGTTTTAATGTCTAATATAATCCTTACACAAAGAAAAGAGCAGGGCTGAAGACCAGAAAACACAAGAAAGAGAAAGATACGCACATACACGTCTATGATCAACAAATAAGAGCTGCTTAAATACACTGAGATTAGTAAGTAAACAAGGGAGTGAAGAGTAACTGGGCCAACTAACAAGGGTAACATGGGGATAAACTGGGGTGAAACATAGAGAGAGCACAGGGAACACACAACAGTACAAGGACAAGACAACCAGGATCAATCCGACTATAAATGAGCCTAATGATCTGATATAAAGGTCAAGCTGAACTGCTGCACACTGACAGTCTGCAGAACAGGAAGTGGAACAGGGGTTGATGAGCTTACACTCTTAATTAATCAGACATTAATTAGACTATTAATTGCACATTCTGCAGCTTGGAGCCTCGTCCTAAGCATTTGCAAGCCCTTTTTTAATCTAAATTGCGTAATTGATGTAAAATTCCCATCAAACACATGACAACAATAATCTAATATTTTGTCAGCTACTTAGTGGCAAAGTTTCTCACATGCAGTAGTGCATTAGACAAAAACACAAGAAATTTGCATTCACCACTCATGAAGTTAGTGTGGAGGAACACATACTCATGTTCAGTTTGGTGTTAGTACATCTGACCATAAGGGTGAAAGCTTGTATACACATAGTTTTTGTGAGTAAGCATTGTTGATCAATGAGGTCTCAGATGACCACCTAAATATTGTGTTTTTTCTCTACACAGGCTACAGTGCTGTAATCTCACTGTTCGGTGCTGTGAGAGTTTGTCTTCAGCTCTACAATCCTCAGACTGTGTCCTGAAAGAGCTGGACCTGAGTAACAATGACCTGCAGGATTCAGGAGTGAAGCTTCTCTCTGATGGACTGAAGAGTCAACACTGTAAACTGGAGACACTGAGGTAAATGATTCTCCACTCTACAGTGACTACAAAAATATAGTTACATATTGGGTTAACAAATATAGACTCGGTGTATTGTCAGTAAAAGAAATAAATATATTCATTTATATTTCACAATATAAATAAAACATTTGTCAATTTTTACAGAAAAAGGCAAAAAGAAACAAAATACGATATATATATAGATAGATCATGGGGGCTGGAGGGTCACGTGATGAACTTGATGCATTGTCATGGGAACTTGAGTATTTAAACTCATGTGTGAAAGGGTTGAAGTGTACAAGTGTGCATTAATCTTTTTCATTCAGAAACATATGTGACAATGTTCTATTCCTTCAGACACCTGGCTGCTAAGGCAGAACTAATACAGCTAATGTTAAGCTGGAGCTAGCTAACGTTAACTCTTAGCATGTTTCATCCCAAACATAAGAGTTAGCATTGGTTATAATGTAATGGAAATGATATGACATTGTAACATATCTGATATTTACAGATTTAGGGAGCGTCAGATTCTACTGAAGTGTGTTAAACTGCAATGTCACATGTAACTTCACTTCCATTTTCTAAATGTCCACAACTTTCTGTTGAAAATGACCTTTTGGATTATTACCCTTCTTAAATTATTCAGTGGATTCTTTACAAAAGTAAAACGTTGAAGATTGGAGAAATGAGTTTTTCAAATTCTTAATTCTCAATTTAGTCGTATTTAGTCTATAACTTGAGATCAAATCTCTTTGCACTCTGTCTTGACTTGGAGTCGAACCTCATTAAACTCAATTTGAGATCTCAGGGCTTGATCAATAAGGAGAGCTAATCAGGATGTGTGTGTGTGTGTGTTCATCACTGCTGTTGACATGAGCAGAAACAGCAGTCAGCATCTTCACAACACAAAGAGATGTGTGATTGTCCAACTGTGTGATGTGAACTCTTGCTGTGTTTGTAGATTGTCTGGCTGTATGGTGACAGAGGAAGGCTGTGGTTTTCTGTCTTCAGCTCTGACTTCAAACCCCTCACACCTGAGAGAGCTGGATCTGAGCTACAATCATCCAGGAGATTCAGGAGTCAAGCTGCTCTCTGAACAACTGGAGGATCCAAACTACACACTGGACAAACTCAAGTATGTGGAGCATCACTGGCCTTGTGCTTTTCCACTGAATGGCTTTAAAAAGACACTAGAAAGCTCTTTTCTGATCTTCAGTTTTCTGTGAGGGTTATGGGGTGAGGACAGACAGAAGATACAGCTTGTAGAGTATTCCAGTCATGTCTATGAAGAGCAAATCATTGAGTGTGAAATGAATCTCCTCTGTAAATGTTGGAGTGTATTGGCTCAGTTGTGACATTAAGCGGGACACACTGTACAGTTTCAGCATTTGAGCTGAGCAGAGAAACTTCTTCCTCCATTTGTGCTGAAGAATCCTCCAATATCAGGTCAGGAATAGGGTTGGGGATTGAAGATGGATTCAGATTCTGGAATCAGACACTTGGATTAATGTTCAGACTCTTGTTCTAAAATCAACATCTGGATTCCTCTTCTCTGTGCACACATGTGTATTTTTCACTTGCTAATCTGTCAGGAACTTGGGCGCTGGCGAGCAGCTTTAATAATCTGAACATAGTTTAGAGATGGACTGCAATATGTGCTCAAAGGCTGCATGTGCTGAAGAACGATGGCAAAGCTAAGTGTGATCACTGTAATAAATGAATGTTGCAGCAGGGTGTCTCCATCAACATGAGCAGTATCTGCGCTCGCTTCACCAACAGCAGAGGAAAAGAACACACTGTGTTAGATTCATTGTGCATCCCGGCTGGAAACAACAAGTGTTGTGTGTTTTAGCTGAAGAGTTTGGAGCGTGTAGCTGAGCAGCTCAGTGCTAGCTTTAGCTTATTAGCTGAGGGGGAAACTAAACAGCTCATTCTCTCCATCTGTGTGTGTTTACAGTCTGGATCATGGAGGAGACGCGAGGATTACAGCAGGACCACGCAAATGTAGGACTACACACACAAACACACACACACACACACGAGGATTACAGCAGGTCCACGCAAATGTAGGACTACACGCACGAACACACACACACACACACAGACTCTCACTCACACACGCACACACACACACGCAAACTCTCTCTCTGTCTCTCTCACACACACACACACACACACACACACACACTCTCACTCACACACGCACACACACACACACACACACACAGCTGTGGTTGTAAATGTGTGTGTTCTTGTGTTCAGATGTCTGTTTCCTCACACTGGATCCAAACACAGCACACACTCAACTCATTCTGTCTGAGGAGAACAGAGAGGTGAAGTGGGCGGAAGAGGATCAGCCGTATCCTGATCATCCAGACAGATTTGATGTTTACGCTCAGGTGTTGTGCAGAGAGAGTGTGTGTGGACGCTGTTACTGGGAGACTGACTGGAGTGGAGATCGTGTGTGTATATCAGTGTCATATAAGAGCATCAGCAGGAAGGGAACAGGTGATGAGTGTGTGTTTGGATATAATGCTCAGTCCTGGAGTTTGAGCTGCTTTTCCTCCAGTTTCTTATTCAGACACAATAACACACGCACTGAACTCCCAGTGAAGCCGCTTAGCAGGAGAATAGGAGTGTTTGTGGATCACAGTGCAGGAACTCTGATCTTCTACAACATCTATAGAGACACAATGAGCCTCATCCACTCAGTCCAGACCACATTCACTGAGCCGCTCTGGCCTGGGTTTAGGCTTTATTCTGGATCATCAGTGAAACTGAGCTGAAGACTGACGAGAGATTTACCCACAATCCTCTGCAGGAGCAGTCAGCAGCTGTGTGTGTGTGTATGTGTGCGTGCGTGCATGTGTGTGTGCGTGTGTGTGTGTGTGTGTGTGTGTGTGTGTGTGTGTGAGAATTGTAACTCCACAGCAGATGTAACAGCAGCTCTCCTTGCTCCACATTCCAGACAGCGTTCTTATAACACCACTGTTGTTCAAAGGTTTCAGCATCATTTCTGCTCTTGTAATACTTCAGATCTATTGTAATTCTGGACCTAACGAACGCTTTAAAACTCTAAATCTCTTGAGCATGTTCATCATCTGTTCTGTTTCTTCTTGTGATAAGTAGAGCAAGTTTTGCTGGAGCAACTGAACAGTGAATGAACTGCCATTTCAGTTTGTGTTTCTGACTATAGCCAGCTCCAGAATAAACTTACATTGAGTCCAATTCTGTCCACATCTGCTCAACATATCAAACTATTGTGTTCAGCGCCTCCACTCCAGATAGCGATGATCCACGGTCTCTCTCTATGTCCAAAGAAGATACACTTGTCATGGACACTAGAGTTAACAACACATATGAAAGCATTCACTGCCACAATCCCCTGCAGAATCCTCCATTGTAAATCCCCAACAGGTTTTGTCAATGGTGCTTTATACCAAACTCTCCACACTGGTTTCCCCCTACAGTATCATCAAATATCTATTCTTTCTGTTCATCTGCCTCTGTCTTCTCTCTGATCCCTAATAATAATCCTAACATTAGACACTTGTTTGGACATGATGTGCTCTCTTCAACAAGCAGCTTTTCTCTTCATTCTGCAGGCTGTTCGCTCTGGCAGTTGGTCAGATATTTGTAAGCTAGCCTATAATAAACAGCAGAGTTATTCTGCAATCAGGTGATGTGCTCCATCAGGCGCAGTCATCTGAATAGTATCCTGTAGTGTGCTGTGCTGCAGTTTTCAGATCTTGTAGTGTGTGCACGTTTAAGATTTGAGAAAATATAAGGGTCATTCCAGGCATTCGCTAATATTTCAGCTTGAACAAACTCATGTTTAAAAGTGTATTGATTATATTGTAAATAGCCTACATAATTAGGCACAATTTAAGTTAAGTTTTCAAACTAATTTCGAGAGGAGCACGTGATATGATTGACTGCAGCTGGCCACTCATCTACATTCACTAGTTAGCCAATCAGATTAACCCCAACTCACTATAAGTAGCCTAGCTAGAACTACTCTCTTATCTTCGTTTTCCGAAGAAACTAACGACAAGTCCGCTCCAGCTCTTCCGAAAGCTACTCACGGACAAACCAACCTCCAACTATTTTCAACCATCATCATCATCATAATCATCATATCGTCGTCAACTACAACGAAAATAACAACGGAGGCGGCGGAGATCACAACATCACAGCAACGGACAAGAAAGAAAGCTCCGCGCTCCCTGAAACATCAGCCCCATCTCAACAACACCCAGCCCAGCATGGAAGTCTGCCCGAGGCTGAGGCTCCAGTAAGAGGCCAAAGGCCTAGCTACTCCAGCCAGAGCACAATGAATCCTCATCTCCCGCTACTTCAAACCGCCACGTACCTTCTCCAGCGCCATCATACGTCTCTCGTATCCAACAACGACAGTCACAGAACTCCTCCAAACTCCTAGACGCCGGAACCACATATTCCATACCGCTGCAATAAACCCGAAAAGACCTTACGAATCCACGTCTTCACTGACTCCGCCCCCCTAGGACATTATAACCACACGCTCCTGCTACGCCCCCTAAACACTACGTACTACAGCCCACAAACACTGCGCCACCCCAGGCCACCAAAGAAAGCACTAAAGCAATCTCGGAATCTCCCGGACAATAACGCAACTCTTCTAGCCTGCAGCTCCCCAATCCAGTGCAAACTCCAGCCCTCCTCTTCCAGCAAACCTTACCACTCTAAACCCTCTTCAATATTCTCTTCCAAACCTCCTACGTTAACCCAGCTCATAAGAAATTTCCATCCCAAGATCCACCGGCTACGTACCCGCCCATCTACCCTGCTTTAGACACCATCCCAGCTCTCCCTCCTCTCACGTCTACACACTTGCTGCTGCTACTACTGCGGCGACACGCACGCCGTCAGCCAAGTCTAAAGAAAACAAATTACTTGTCAACTTCTGTCAACATTTTTAATCTTTATACTGAATTACGCTTGCACCCTGATCTAATTTTTCTGAATTTCTCATTCCAGGTCTGTATAACGGATCCAAGCCCGGTATCTTGGCGCTCCCTTCCCAGCCCTCCACCAACGCTGAACCAGAAATCACAGAGCTATTATAGAAAGAGATCGACAATAAATTCATGTTCGATCCCCTCATTCTTGCTGCTTCGTCAATCACATTCACATTAGCCTACTGAAATGGGATTTAGAACGTTTCTAAAAACATCTAATAACGGATCTTTCATCTTCTCATAATTCCGCCTTTTTCAGCATTATTCATCACGCCGAACGAAGATGCCTTAAATTACCACGCCATAAACCAAGCAATCTCTTAATTAATCTAGTCTGCTGCAAAGCTTGGCTCGCAGTCGACATCACCCCCGCCTTTTAAGTCATTCCTGATCTCTGGTATCTCCGATTCTGGCATTAATCAGACATTACAATTCTACTTCGCAGTCTGTCTAACATTCGGACGCAGAAGTAACCACATTTATACTTCAGAAACTATTTGCAGGATTCTCGCAATAACTATGGCGTTCGCACGTAGTTCATCTACTAGATGTTTACATGTATCTCTTAGTGACAGAGATATAAGTTCTGAAGATATAATATATCTGAAGATATAAGAACTTAGTGACAAGTCTTTCTAATATTGGCATTTCCATCGTGGAAGAACCTCCGGCTCAAGCACTTCTATAAAAATTCCTAAGCATCAATTTGGATTCGCAGAATTGCATACATACATCCATACCTAAATAAATCGACTGAAATTTAGTTCCCTTCTATTTTCTTGAAGAGAAAGATTGCGCTAAGCACAAACTGTCCATCTTAGGACATCAAAACTCACACGCGCATTATCCTGCAGAGACGCCTTTTCGTCACTCACCTCCTTCATCTCGCAGCAACATATCCCCGGATTAGATGAGAATATATCTCTATCCGATCTCGGCCATAACAACTCGGCCTGAAGGGCGTCCCGCACCGGAGGCACCGCTCAGCGCGGCGACGGGGTGCGCACAAATACAGGGGTTATGCTAATGCACACCAGACACGCAAATTCATATGTTATTAAACTAAACTATTCACATAGCGCTCCGCGGCGCGGCAGAATACAAATAGAGTCCCGAATTGTGACTAGGCACTGCGGACACTGATATAACATATGTTTAGAATTCCAAATGCATGGCGCAACGCTGCACGTCACCGAACAGCGCTTAAGGCGTGCGACCGGCTTATGCTTTCCTTCATAAGCGCTGGAATTGCTGCCCACTCATTTATAAACGATCCAATTTCATCCTCAGTACATATCTTAATATCTCAGTACAGACGCCGCCCCCTCAGTAGGCTTAGAGGGACGTTATCAGGTCTGCCGACGCGCTACCAACGGACCATATCACGGAGAAATTAATCCTCCAAGATTCTCATTTACTGTTACAATGAAGCCGCTGTCCACTGCACTAACAAAGGCGTTATCATTATCATGCTTTAAGGCTGCTTCTCCATCTCTTTATTTGGACTTTAGCAAAAAAAAAATAAAATAAATAAATAAATAAAAAAAAAATAAAAAAAATAAATAATAATAATTTATAACTGTTGTACATGTTCCTATAAGGAAATTGCTGATCCCCTTTCTTGCCTTTTGTTTCTAGAAACTAGTACCAGAAGCAGAGCCGCACCTGACCTCATCCCTCCTTTGAAGATGACATTCCCACATACATGATTTGCACTAACACCCATAAATATATTTTAGGAAGTAACCCCAGAACATCTCAATAGTTCCTCACTACAGAACACATCCAAACATTTAATTCCCCACACAACACTTCATTCCCGTTTGCCCCCGCAAACAATCAGTCTATTCATCATATACTTGCATTCACACAAACAATTTAAGCCAATTCTATCAAGAGTTATTTAAATGGAATTAAAAAAAATATATAAAAAATTTCACAAGCTTTGTATGGCTCCATTTATGATTCTATTGCTAATTCACAACCGACCTTATTAAAGGCATCCCACCCTCCCAGACATTAGACTGCCCATCTCGCCCTACATACTCTCCAATGCATTTCCACACTCAGAAAGGATACCTATCCTTGCATACAGACCACACTCTAGATGCTATGTTTATTCTAGCCTTTTTCGGGTTTTTCAGACGTTCCGAATTTACAGTACTTCTAACTTCGATCCCTTTATTCACCCCACCATCGCAGATCTGACATTGATTGACGAGGAAACAATTTCCTTCCTCATCAAGCAAAGTATAACAGATCAATCCAGAAAGGGACACTGCATCTACATATTTAATATCCCCTCCCCCACAAGCCCATTCCAAACACTCCTAGCTTACATACAATATAGGAAAACACTAAGCTTAAGTCCCCTAGCCCCCCTTTTCATAGACGACGCACACCACTCAGTGACACGTTTTTTTTTTGGTTCCAAAAAACACCTCAAAGCAGTCCTCCACCATTCAGGCTTCCCACCAGGATCATACCCCAATCACTCATTCAGAATAGGAGCCGCCACCACAGCTGCACACAAAGGGCTATCTCAACAACACATACAAACACTAGGAAGGTGGTCTTCGGACGCCTTCAAATCTTACATTCGACTCAGCCACAGCTATCTAAAGGAAGCCCAAAGGACCCTCACCAGCAAACCACTTAAACCCAGCGGCCAAGAGCACGAGCCCAATCCAGGGATAAGACAAGACACAGCCATCCCGGCTTCCAGAGGGCGGAGGAGCTACTCAGCCACCCAAGGGCGCGGGCACGACCCAGCCACCTAACCCTTCTTTCTTCCTTCTGGCTCTGAGTCGTACTCAGCTTTCTCTCCCTATTCACTCACCTAACTCCAGCAGGAGTTTTTTCCTGCCCAGGCCCCCCCTGTCACCCCCGCCCCCCCTGGCCGCTGCCACAGAAGTCTTCACCACCCCTCCACCTTTCCCTGACTTCTGTAGGACCCTGCCCCCCCTATGGCTCTGACTTCCGCAGTGTTACCCCGAGCTTCGGTTCCCGCAGGAATCATCTCACAGCCCCTCCCCCAACCCTAGCTTTTACATATTATAAGTTATTTTAACAATGACATATAATATTGCCTTTATTTTTCTCTCTGTTTGATTTTATTTATATAAATTCATATCTATATGCACCCACGCATATAAATATTAATTTATATATAGCGCTGCCACCATCACGCTCTGTTCCCGCAGGAACACCCCCAGAGCACCAATTCTGCCCGTCACCCTCCAGCAGGAGTCTTCACCTCCCCCTCATCTCTCCCGACTCCTACTGGAGCTGGCCAAAATAGCTCAACCAACCCCGAGCTGTGACACGAGCACGAGTCACGTCACTGACCCTCCCCGGCCCTAGCTTATTTTATTTTCTTATACATTTATTTTACACATTTACCTTTCATTTATTTTATTTCATTTATATATATGTATATATATAAGCACCCACGCATATAAATATACATTTATATATAGTGCCGTCACCCTCAAGCTCTAACTCCCGCAGGAGTGGTCCCGAGCATCGACCCCCGCAGGGGTCATCGCCCAACTGCCATTCACCCTTCAGCTGGGGCCTTCACCTGCCCTTCCTCTTCCCGACTCCAGCTGGAGATGGCACATACAGCTCTATCTCCCGCAGGAGTGTCCAGGAGCTTCGACTCCCGCAGGAGTCCAAAAAATAGCCCCCCCCCCAAGGCACTAGATTACCCCATTATATATTTATATATCTATATATTTTCATATATACATATATATTATATATAGCGCAGCCACCTCCCAGCTCTATCTCCGCAAGAAGTGTTCCTTGAGCAATCCACTCCTTTGGAGTCCATGCCCCACCCCAGCCCCTTCACCCCCCCTTATCCAGCTGGAGTCCTCACTTCCCCTTCCCCATTTTTAACTACTCCAGCAGGATTCCTGTCCATCCCATGGCTCTAACCCCCGCAGGGGTCTCCCCGAGTCTCTACTCCCGCAGGAGTATTCATAGCCCACGCCAACCCTGCTCGGGCTCCCGCAGGAGTCTGTATCACCCTTTGCTCCCACAGGAGCCCCCTTTACCTTTCTTTCTGTAAAACCACTATATCCAGCAGCCGGATATAGCCTTCCAAGCCTTTTGGGGAGTTTCTTCGAATACACGGCTGCTGTCCCGAGTCTCCTGCATTTGGGGAGCTCTCGAGAACCACCTGATCTCGTACTCCCCTCATATGCTCTATGGACCAGGCGGGAGCCCTGGGCTCACCTATCTCCGAGCTCAGGGTTCTCTCCCGGGACAGCATGCCAAACTTGCTAACAGTTGTCAAACAATATCTAAGTGTGAACTCTTGAAGTGAAGTTTTCAAACTAATTTCGAGAGGAGCACGTGATATGATTGACTGCAGCTGGCCACTCATCTACATTCACTAGTTAGCCAATCAGATTAACCCCAACTCACTATAAGTAGCCTAGCTAGAACTACTCTCTTATCTTCGTTTTCCGAAGAAACCCCCCATCCACCCCTTCTCCTCCTTTTTTCTTTTACCACGGGGAGCTCTCGAGAACCACCTGATCTCGTACTCCCCTCATATGCTCTACGGACCAGGCGGGAGCCCTGGGCTCACCTATCTCCGAGCTCAGGGTTCTCTCCCGGGACAGCATGCCAAACTTGCTAACAGTTGTCAAACAATATCTAAGTGTGAACTCTTGAAACATTCACAACATCATCTTTTCCCTCCTCAGGCATTAAAGCCTTTATATTATTTTCTCTTTTATTCTTATTTGGACAGCCATTATTCTCAACCCCGTAACGGACTAAACTGAGTTGCTAATATTAGTATTTCACAAAGCTTTCGCTATAAAACCAACATTTCCCTGTTGCTCATATGTCCCTCAAATCAGTTTAATGGCTAAAATATCACATTTCTGAGGAGTTTTAGATTTAGATGTGATTTAAGTTACAATTATACAACTCCTGCATTCTGTGCTCTCTTCATTTTTCTAAAAAGTTTTACATTTAGATGTCTTACCCAAACCACATATTCACAATGGTAGGCCTTAACATGGTGGTTGGTACTCAGCAAGAAGTTTTTCTATATTTAATTGTTTCCCAATATGAATGTCACAGGGTCGAGAATACAGTGACAGGGTTGAAGACTGTAACAGGGTTGAGGGGTGTGGTGCCTGATTGGTCTTATGACATTGATCGTAAGAGACACAAAAAATCAATGATGTATTCTGATATCCCGATGCGTAACAGCACAACTCTTAATGAGGAAACCAAGCGTAAGAGAAAGGAGAGGCGCCTCAGCAAGAGGGCGCGCAGGACCAACAAACCAACTGAAGGAACTCTAACTAACCTCGCTGCTCAGTTTAAACACATAACTCTTAGTGCATGAATGTGAAGGCACACTACCTATGAAGGCTGAGAATGTAACTGCCAAATAATTGACTTATACTCGGATGACTATGTATCTGTCTTCCCGGGGGATTTTCCCACTGTTCAAATGATATTTGCTCTTTGAATGTGGAATTTAATTAAGATGTGCACCTGTGTTTATGATTGATCTATGCTGTTTCTGAACATTGTTCATGGGACCTGTCTCCCAACACGGTCCCAGCGTCGATCGTTATCTATGCATGATGAGTATAAAAGCTGAAATGTATAAACCAGCTTTGCGCTTTCTGACTTCTGTATACTGGATGTCTTAGGCCCTTTATTCTCAACGGAGGATAAAGTAAGGATTTTGTTTCTGTTATATGTCTTTTGTTTATTCTACTTTTTCACTGGATTTTATTTTATTAATAAAAATGTATTTTATTACTTATCTTCACTGGAGTGGACATTGAATTCATTTTCCAGAACCCATCAAGTTACCCTGTGTGGTAAAGTATGAATCTAATTTATTCTTTTTGCAAAAACATTATAAAGACGATCCTTTAACTAAACTCTAGCTAAGAAATATAGCAAGGGAGGATCCTGGTTTATCTTTGTTTAATTAGGGTAATTAAATAAAGGCGATCCAGCACAAGACCCATCTAAAAACAATCGACAATCAATAACTCATTTAGTATAAATACAAGTTTTAGTAACAGTAACTTAAACCGAAACATACCTTTGTACATGAAATAGCAGGTTCTCGGTAAACTTTAAGACAAGCTCATTGCATCAGACACGACTCTCGCTTATGAAGTCTGCTTCAAGTTGCTTCAAGTTGAATGCGTCACCGTCACATTTGTATCATAGACTGTAAAATATATGGACGGAGCATCCGTGACGTCACCCATAGGTTTCTGAACACTGCAAAAGAAGCTACAAGTAGGCGCGGCCAACCGTCGCCATTTTGTTCGCGCGTCATCGCACCCACGGCGGGATACCAAACAAGGGCAAAGAGGCGGAGAGTGGGCGGAGCTACAGACGCCTGCTGGCACTTTGCTTAGACCCAAGCGGCAACCTCCCGCTCTCTCTCGGGAAGCCAATACGGAAGTAACTGAAACTGCAATTCATCAAAATTCCGCTAGTCCTGGCTCCATAATAGAGCAAATTGCAATTGAGCCCACTGTTAGAATGGCCAACTTTACAGCAGAAGAAAAGGTGTTTACAGCCTGGTACAAAGAACGATTTTGGTTCATATAGCTATTATTACCCTCCATGACAACTGTGAGGGGGGTGAATTTTTTTATAATTCATCCATTTCCTTTATATTAGGTTATATTCAGTTTGCATAATTAAGGGCGTGGCCACTTGAGTGACAGCTAGGTCTCGCTGGTCGCCGTCACTTCACCTCAGCTGAATCCGGCAGATTAGCCACTGATCTCGGCATATTCATCGTATTTTTGTTTTGTTTTATGTGGCTTTACACAGTCAGCTGCCTTTTGGACTTATTTCTTACAATTATCAGATGATATGGGATGCTGTGTGCATTTAATTGTGCTCACAAACCATTCACGTGGCCTCGTTTCCCATGTGAGTAAAGTTATATACTTGTATACCATCTCTATAAATGTATTTGTTTTATTTAAGATCATTTATCATTAATATTTTTCTTTAGACCCGTAAAGCAATCCAGAATGTGACAGATTGATTAGCTGTAGGCTCTAGAACAGTCATCTGAAGCGTTGTCATACAGCGTTATGCTGGAGTTCATCGATAGTCTTGCATTTACTAACACAGACTATAATTGAAGTGTTTGGAAGTAATTGGCGTTTTCCTCCTGTAGAAAAACGTCATAAGAACAATGTTTAGTGGCTCACTGTATTACTACAGTGTTTTTAAAAGACTAAACACTTTATTGATATAGTGTACAGCCAAGCACATGTGGTCAGAACACAAACGAGTCGCAGGTAATAGAGTATTAAGCGTTTCTCCCAAAGTAAAGTCTGTCTGCCAGGTCTTGAGCTATTTATTTTAGTCTGGCTGCAGTAAAAGCAGATAGGCCTAATAAGCATGTCAATATAATAAACCCCTGAAGAATTTCTTTATGTCAAACAAACATTTGTCATGACTTGTCACTCAAAAGCATCTTGCTATAGCTACTTAATTTATAATGTAGCCAAATGAGATTTCTTGAAAGCTTTCTTGCTGTATAAGCTGTTTATTTTGTCATTCTTTAAACATTTGTTTAATATACAGATTTATATTTTAAATACACCCTTTTAAGTAATGAGCTGTTAAAAATAATAAAAAAATACTATAATGAGTTATAGGAATACTATAGTGTTTTTGAACCATATTATAAAAATAGCCTGTTTAATTTCTAAAGTTGCTCTGGTATCACAACACCTATAAACATAACCCAATACTGAAAAAACATGTTCAAAAACGCTGTAATATTTACTGTAATATTAACTATATTACTATACTATTTTTTCATGAGGTCTTCCGCGATAATAAATGCGAACGCAATCTCCGCCACTGGTGACATTTCCAGGCGGCAAAATAGATTTGGGAAGCGTCCAACTTCTGGTGTATTATTTGAGCCCTCTTCTTACTGCAGACAAGGTGAGGCACACCTCAAACAAGCCTATTGACATGCAAACACATCTCAAGAAGGTTTTCACAGCTACTGTCTTTCATCCACCAAACATTGCTCCCAACTTGAAGTGAGACCTTCAAAGATGACCCAGGTGGGACTTGAACCCACAATCCCCAGCTCCGGAGGCTGATGCCTTATCCATTAGGCCACGTCGCCAATCTTTTGTCATGGATCTCTTGTATGCATTCAGAAGAGAATTCGAAGCAAACTATTGTCCTCAGATCATCACGCCTAAGTTTTGAGAAAACAAGTCGGAATTGTTTCACAAAACTGAAATGTAACCCAAGCAACACAACCCAGATGGGACTTGAATCCACAATCCCCAGCTTCGAAGGCTGATGCCTTATCCATTAGGCCACTGCGTCAATATTAGCGTTTGTCATATCTGTTGTATGGCTCAGGAAGTTCTTGTAACTCAGAAAACAGTACTTTAGGATCCCTATGCCATATTGTATTCAGACGATCTGGTGTGTACACCTAGTGACAAAACAGTTTCTCTGAGGAGTTTTCCTTTGTCATGTCTTTTTGACCTAAGGGTTTGAACCTAGCTTTTTAAAGGTCACACTGGATTGTCTTGCACAGCCATCTTAAAAGGAACTGAATCAAACACAACCTAGTTGGTACCTTAAACCCACAATCCCCAGCCTCGAAGGCTGGTGTATCCATTACTCCACTGGGCTGTTTTTCACTGCCTGTGAACTGTAATATGCCTCCAGGGAGTTGCTGACACACGTAACAAAAACAACATGAACAGAGTAGATTGGATCAGTCTCACAGAATTTTTTGTGGCACTGCAGACTGCTTCTACAGGGCTCGTTGGTCTAGGGGTATGATTCTCGCTTCGGGTGTGAGAGATCCCGGATGAGCCCTGCACCTGTCATAGACAAAGCAGCAGAGCTGTGTTATCTGTAGCAGCTTTTGCTGTGACGTTAGTTAACGAACATTTAGTGGACTTCTGATCTCAATCAGTCTAACATGTACACTTATTCAGACAAAAAAAGGAGCAGTAATGATCCGGTTTTTAGATTTGTTTATGGATCTCAAACAACCCACCAGCTTTATATGTAAGCACCGTTTTAATGACATGCAAACACATCTCAAGAAGGTTTTCACAGCTAGCGTGTTTCATCCACAAACATTGCTATCATATTGACGTGAGACCTTCAAAGCCAACCCAGATGGGACTTGAACCCACAATCCTAAGCTCCGGAGGCTGATGCCTTATCCAGTAGGCCACTGGGTCATTTCGCCTATCATTTGTCATGGATCTCTTGTATGCATTCAACAAGATGCCAGTGCATGGAAAACTGCACTTTAGGATCTCGATGCCAGTTTGCATTCCGTCAAATAAGATGTGTGCAACTAATGGACAAACATTTTCTTTGTGCAATCATACACATTCGTGTCTCATTGGTCCCGGGGTATGGTTCTCGCGTATGGTGTGACTGGTCTTAAGTTTCAAATTCCAGACAAGGCCACTCTCATTAACTTGAAATCACAACCTTTCTGCAGCTATTTTCTTGTTTGCGTTTCATCATCATCCACCTAACATGAGACCATTAGTTGAAAGCCACGGGGTACTTGAAGTCAAGATCTCCATTGCCAAAGATTAGCTGAACCTTTTAAGTTTGTAACGTGACAGTGAGATTGAAGCAAGATTGGATGAATCTTATTTGAAGTGTGCAGCAAGTCTAAGTATTCAAAGCTAACTATTGTCCTCAGATCATCACGCCTAAGTTTTTGAGAAAACAAGTCGGAATTGTTTCACAAAACTGAAATGTAACCCAAGCAACACAACCCAGATGGGACTTGAATCCACAATCCCCAGCTTCGAAGGCTGATGCCTTATCCATTAGGCCACTGGGTCAATACTAGCGTTTGTCATATCTGTTGTATGGCTCAGGAAGTTCTTGTAACTCAGAAAATAGTACTTTAGGATCCCTATGCCATATTGCATTCAGACGATCTGGTGTGTACACCTAATGACAAAACAGCTTCTCTGAGGAGTTTTCCTTTGTCATGTCTTTTTGACCTAAGGGTTTGAACCTAGCTTTTTAAAGGTCACACTGGATTGTCTTGCACAGCCAACTTAAAAGGAACTGCATCAAAGATAACCCAGTTGCTACCTTAAACCCACAATCCCCAGCTTCGAAGACTGGTGCCGTATCCATTACTCCACTGGGCTGTTTTTTACTGCCTGTGAACTGTAATATGCCTCCAGGGAGTCGCTGACACACGTAACAAAAACAACATGAACAAAGAGTAGATTGGATCAGTCTCACAGAATTTTTTGTGGCACTGCAGGCTGCTTCTACAGGGCTCGTTGGTCTAGGGGTATGATTCTCGCTTAGGGTGCGAGAAGTCCCAGGTTCAAATTCCGGACGAGCCCTATGCCTGTCATAGAAAAAGCAGTGGAGCTGTGCTGTCTATGGTGTTTCTATGTTAAATGTAGCAGCTTTTGCTGTGACGTTAGTTAATGAACATTTAGTGGACTTCTGATCTAAATCAGTCTAACATGTACACTTATTCAGACAAAAAAAGGAGTGGTAATGATTCGGTTCTTAGATTTGTTTATGGATCTCAAACAACCCACCAGTTTTATATGTAAGCACCGTTTTAATGACATGCAAACACATCTCAAGAAGGTTTTCCACAGCTAACGTGTTTCATCCACAAACATTGCTAGCATATTGAAGTGAGACCTTCAAAGACAACCCAGAAACAGCAGAGACGCTCCGCTGAGCCTTATTCTCCCTCTGTCTTCGATTTCATACAAGGTATCATCGTATGCTAAAAAATTTGACTGTATTAAATCTGTGAATATCAGGATGTTGTGTAGTTACGAAATCAGTAAAATCCTACTAGATTTGACAGCTTGTTGCTTGTTTACCACAGCCATCAACCCACTCAAGGTCATGACCCAGCCACCTTCCCTCCTCCTTTCCCTTACTTCTAGACTGAGTAACACTCAACTTTCTCCCCCAGTCACGTAGTTAATCGGAGGTGCGTACTAGCCCCCTCGTCACCCCGCCACCCCCGGCCATTTCTGCAGGAGTCTTCACAGCCCCCTCCCATTTCCCGACTCCTGCCAGACCCTGCCCCCCCTAAGGCTCTGACTCTCGCAGGAGTGTTACCCCGAGCTTCGACTGCCGCAGGAGTCATCTCACTGCCCCTCCCAGATTTTAGCAACCTTATTATTATATATTTATATATCTATATACGCAAGTACATAAATATATATTTATATATAGCGCTGTCACTCCCCGCTCCATCTCCTCACGAAGTGTTCCTCGAGCACCTAACTCATCCCGTCACCCTCTAACAGGAGTCTTCACCGTCCAAATCCCCTTTTTCCCAGACTCCTGTCAGAGTTGGCCAGCTTGCCCTGTTCCCCGGGCGCCAACCCCCGCAAGGGTCATGTATATATATATATATATATATATATGTTCATATACTCTCATATATACATATATATTTATATATAGCGCTGCCACTTCCCAGCTCGATCTCCGTTAGGAGTGTTCCTCGAGCATATTTTGTTTTGACTCTTAAGGAGTCAACCCTGGCCACCCCTTTTTGGCCCCCTCCACTAGTCACCCTCCCCCCACCCCCCTGCTCAGGCTCCAACAGGAGTCTGTTTCACTCTTTGCTCCAGCTGGAGCTCCCTAGCTTCTTTCCCTTTCCATAACCTCTATATCCAGCAGCCGGATATAGCAAAAACTTTCTAGCTTTTGGGGGAAAATTCTTCGAAATACACGGCTGCTGTCCCAAGTTGATAGCATTTTGGGGAGCTCTCGAGACCTACCTGATCTCGGATCTCCTGATATGCTTATCGACCGGGTGGGAGCCCTGGGCTAAAATATCTCAGAGCTCAGGGTTCTCTCCCGGGACAGCATGCCAAACCTGCTTTATACGCCAAGCATATCTAAGTGGGAACTCTTGAAATGCAAATAATCAAATGCACTCGCTCTAGATTACTCGTGTTGTGTTCCCTCATGTGTATCTTCCACTAAATTTAAACATTTTTAACTTGCTTGGAAGCCCCGATTGAGACAAATCCTGCATATTCACAGCAAGTGCGCATAATTCAGCTTATATTAGTGAGTTTGGATTATTGTATATAACTTATGCAAATGTTCCCAGTACTGGGTTGCAGCTGGAAGGGCATGTGCTGTTTAAAACACATGCTGAATATGTTCTACTGTAGGTTTGACACCTATGACCAGACACCTCACACCCGCCCGGACCATCTCCCTACACAGCCATCAACACCACATCAACACAGCCCGGACCATCGCCCTACACGGCCATCAATACCACATCAACACAGCCCGGACCATCTCCCTACACAGCCATCAACACCACATCAACACAGCCCGGACCATCGCCCTACACAGCCATCAACACCTCCAGCCATCTTCCTCTCCCCCCCTGCTCTTCAGATCAGTGAGGAAAATGTGCGTCAGATCTTCAGTAAACAGAAGAGAAGGAAAGCACCAGGGCCAGATGGTGTCTCACCAGCCTGTCTGAGAACCTGCGCTGACCAGCTGGCTCCCATTTTCTCCCATATCTTTAATAGATCACTGGAACAGCGCAAAGTTCCATCCTGCTTTAAGCGCTCCACCATCATCCCAATCCCAAAGAAGCCAAAGATCACAGGACTCAATGACTACAGACCTGTGGCCTTAACATCTGTGGCCATGAAGTCATTCGAAAGACTGGTGCTAGCATATCTGAAGGACATCACTGGACCCCTGCTGGACCCCCTGCAGTTCGCCTATAGAGCAAACCGGTCTGTGGATGATGCAGTCAACATGGGACTGCATTATACCCTACAACATCTGGACAAACCAGGGAACTACGCAAGGATTCTGTTTGTGGACTTCAGTTCTGCCTTTAACACCATCGTCCCATCACTGCTTGAGTACAAACTGGCCCAGCTCTCTGTTCCTAGCTCTGTCTGTCAATGGATCACCAGCTTTCTGACAGATAGACAGCAGCTAGTCAGAATGGGCAAAATCACATCCGACAGCCGCACCATCAGCACTGGTGCCCCCCAGGGATGTGTTCTTTCTCCACTGCTCTTCTCCCTGTACACCAACGACTGCACTGCAAAAGACCCCTCCATCAAACTCATTAAGTTTGCAGACGACACTACTGTTATCGGCCTCATCCAGAACGGTGACGAGTCTGCATACAGACAGGAGGTGGAGCGGCTGGCGTTATGGTGCAGATACAACAACCTGGAGCTGAACACGCTCAAAACAGTGGAGATGATAGTGGACTTCAGGAGAAACCCCCCTGCACTCCCCCCACTCACCATCATGAACAGCACTGTGGCTGCAGTAGAGTCATTCAGGTTCCTGGGCACCACCATCTCTCAGGATCTGAAGTGGGACATTCACATAGACTCTATTGTGAAGAAAGCCCAGCAGAGACTGTACTTCCTTCGTCAGCTGAGGAAGTTCAACCTGCCACAGGAGCTGCTCGTACAGTTCTACTCAGCTGTCATCCAATCCATCCTCTGCACTTCAATCACCGTCTGGTTCGGCTCAGCTGCCAAAACTGACCTCCGTAGACTACAGCGAATAGTCCGGACTGCTGAACGAATCACTGGCACTACCCTTCCTACACTTTAAGAACTGTACTCTTCCAGAGTGAGTAAAAGGGCTCGCAAAATCACTCTGGACGCCTCACACCCAGCACACTACCTGTTCGAACTGTTACCGTCTGGTCGGCGCTTCAGAGCACCGAGCACAAAAACAGCCAGACACAGGAAAAGTTTCTTTCCTCAGGCTGTCTACCTTATGAACAGTTAAATATTCCCCTACTGTGCAATAAATATGTGCAATACTTTCTCATACGCACTTGTACACAGCACCTTATATCAATATACAATGCAATACTTTCTACATTCGCACTTGTACACAGCACCTTATAACCTGTATATTTATAACAATCTGTACATACAACTCAACATCCAGGTTTCTTCACTAACCGCATCTGTTTAATGTTCATCATTTTTTATTATTATTATTTTATTTTTTCAGATTATTTTGTGTTGTCACTTGTCACTTTATGTACACTGGAAGCTTCTGTAGCCAAAACAAATTCCTTGTGTGTGTGAAGCACACTTGGCAATAAAACCGATTCTGATCTTCTGATCTGATCTGAATAAATTGGTGGTTTATTCCGCTGTGGTGACCTCTGATGAATAAAGGGATTAAGCTGAAAGAAAATGAATGAATGAACTTGTGCTAATGCTTAATGCCCTGTTTGCAGTAAACTGGAGTGATGAGGAGATGGCAAGATGACATACTTTGCTACTTGTTTTCATTCATTTGTACTTTTGTATTTGTTTTCTTGCCTTTGTGCATGTCCGAAGGCTTAGCTGAAGACCTACATGGTGACAATTATATACCCGACAAGATGCAGAAATGCCATTTAAAAAAGTGACCTGGTGTTTGTCCTATCAGGGACAGTGACAACATAAATATACAAATAATAATGTTAACCAGGGGTTTGCAAATGTGAAACGTCTGTTAATGAACATCCAGGATTATTTTTTAACCCCAGGTATAGCATGAGCATTGTGGAACATGATTACAGATAACCCAGGATTCTGTTTATTCAGGGTTAGAATGGCCAAGGGTTAACAATTTGAAGTGTGAAAAGTATCCTCAGCATCAGCTCTCCGGATAACTAGAGTACAATGACAAACAGCGACAATTGTCAATCATGTCATAGCAGTGACCAGGGGCCCGTTTCAGAAAGGAGGTTAATTGAAAACTAAGAGTATTTTAACCCTGAAATGAGAGATACTCTGGGTTTTCCATTTCAAAATGGCAGGTTTGTCAAACTGGAGAAAGCAGGGTAAGTCAAGCCTGTTTCTGAAAGAGAGGTAACTTTAACTTAGTGTCAGTTACCGTGTAACTTACTCTGTGAACCTAACCTGGTCAGGAGCAGGTTTTATTCTCTAAACTTAGTCCCTCTCACTTTTAGAGACAGACCATTTAGAAACAGGTGATTAATAATTATATGAACGTATGATCTCATACAGCCCCCCCTCTTTTAAAATGTCTGCTACGCCCCTGCTGAAACCCAAAACTCTGTTTTTAATCTCTGTAAATCAACTCAGAGTTCAAGTTTAAAATCAGAGTTAGTTGAACCTCCTTACTGAAACAGGCCCCTGATCTCATATGCTATTGTTTTAGAACTTCAGTTGCCTATTGGGGAAATGATCAGGACTAATAAATGACTATTTGCTCTACAAACAAGTGTGTTCATGACTATACATACAAAGTAACACAACAAAATTAGAAAATATGACTTTGCAACATCAAGCAGCATTAGGCATGTGCTAGTATAAGATTCTGACGTATGATAACCTTGAATAAAAATATCACGGTTTCACTGTATTGTGATTACAGCTTTAAAATGTATATGTATATATATATATATTTATATATATATATAAAATGTCTGGGTAAAAAACTAAACAAAAAAATCCCTTTGAACACAACTTTATTTTTTTTTTTTTGAGAAACTTTTATTTTTAAGTATGTTGGAGCAGTAAACATGTCAGGCTAAATCATTCAAATGAATCATTGACTTCTGCTGTCTTCATTTGTTTCATAAACACAGATTTCTTTACAATTTAAAACAGCATCTTTGGAGATCATTTCTGCTGGAGATACTGTTGTCCTGAAAAACTTAAAACAAAACGTAAAAAAAAAAAAAAACATATACCGTAGGGGCGGTACAGTAGAAAATATTGGTGGTTTTAAAACCTTGACTTTTTTTAACCCGCGGTATACCTTGTAAACTGTTATTGTCCCATGCCTAAGCAGCATAACACTGTTTTTACAATCTAAAAATTCATTCCTTTAAAAAAAGTCTCAAGCAAAAAGATTCCAATGGTGGCGCCTGCTGTTACGTGAAGAATATAGTCACGTATATTTGCATATGATCAGCATGCTACAATCCATTTCTTAAGCAGCAAAAGTTATTTTTAGACTAGTTTGTTGGCCAGTTGTAGTCAGTGCAATGCTAAACGTTATTGTTCCACTATAACTTGTTCGTTTTGTTTCACGTCATCCCACAGCAACATCATATAGTTTAGAATACTGTACAATGTTTTATAATAATTAATTATTTTAGTGTCCGTTTCATTCAGCATATTTAAAATTGGGGGCCTCCACGCCTTTTGACATACTTTAAAGCAAGATTTCTGCAGGTTTCACCAAGTTAAATTTAAGACTTTTTAAAACCTTTTTAAGACAATTATGACTGAAATTTTAGATTAAGGTATTTTTCAAATGGCCCAGATAAAAAAGATTCCTATCAATAAATATTATCATTTTATACATTTAATAATACAATAATAAATTAATAATAATAAATTAAAATATTTTAGATATTTCTTGGCAAAAGATCTTGAATATTGTGTAAAAAAGACAGCTCTACTTGTATCCACACACTTTTTTTTTCCAAAATAAACTTTCTTTAAAAATAACAACAAATGAACAAATGTTTTAAAAGTTTTAACTATAATAAACTAAATCTTTGCACAACAATCTGTCCAGGTCGATGTCCTCAGCAGTAAATACATGGAGCACGTTTAAACAAATGTTATTTTAAGGAAAATAATTAAACTATTATGATAAATAGAGTTAAAATGACCTTTTTGAATAAAAAGTTGAAAGTTTTATTGAGAAGGATTGTTGGTGATTGTATGGGTTTTGGCCAGATTGGGTAACAAAACATGAACAAAGGAAAATGAAGACTTGTTTAAAAAAGATTTAAGACCTACAACACAATATTTCAGTAAATTTAAGACTTTTTAAGGCCTAAAATTTTACGACATTTTATGACTCACGGAAACCCTATTTAAACACAATAGCCCTGGTAATTAGTTATTATAATAATGATGTTATTCTAACTCGGATACTATCTGTGAGAACTAGAACAACTACTAGAAACAAGTTTAAATACATGAAGAAGTTGATGAAAAAAAGGGGATTGTGATCAACGTGACATATGCAAATGGAAAGTACTAAGCCAACACTATCACTGTAATAGCAGATATCTTCTATGAGAATACTGTAGGTCAAATATCGTCAGCTCAGTTAAACTTTTTTTTAATGTATTGTTTTTATTTATTTTATATAGCGCCAGTGCTCAAGGACACTTTACAAACAATAGGAAAACAAGAAAAGCAATAAACTTAAGGAGATGGGAAATGAGAGACTAATAATACATAATGACAAAAGACATGAGAACAAGTAACAAGAAAGAAACTCATTCCTGTCTTTCAATGAGTGCATTTAGGAGTGCATTAAATGTGCATTTAGGAGAACTAGGCAGCACACTCAGAGCTGCAAGATAGATTTAGTTTGGTATTCTTCTTATTAAAATATATCTGAATGAGGATCTAATGACTGAGTTGGTCTTTGAGAATTAAAATCAACCTGTTTGTTCCTGCAGATCTTCCTGTTTGACTGTGAATGTTTCTTCAATCTTCACATCTTCGCTCTCCTCTTTAATAAACGCCATCTTTATAACAGTGTGGAGATCAGTCGCTTCAGCAGGAGTTTTTCTCTGTGTTTGGACACTTTATCCTGTTTAAAATGAACAAAACAATAAAAACGTACTGTTTAAAATAAATAAAACAATGAACAGAAACAAAATAACTTCTCTTCAACACTTGCTTCAACAGTTTCTTTATATGAGAGTAATTAACAAAAAGAAATCAGGTAAAAGAGTAAGAAACAATAGCCACAAATGAGCTGATTAAAACTAGTAACGTTACTCTTCTTAGTGATGTATACTTAGAATGGACTGACATTATGCTATTTAATAAATTAAACCTTCATTAAAACACTTATTACACACATTTCTGTTGTTCAAACAATAGCCCTCATTACGCTGAGTAAAATAGTACTATGTTGTATAAAGGACTAAAATAATATTGTCAACAGCAGGTACATAATTTAGCATCGGATGAAAACCTGAAAATTTAATCAATCGGTTAATATCTGTGTAAAAGCTTTAAAACAAACCTTTCTCCAGTTGATTCACAGCGCAGTAGCGGCGCTGCCTTATGACGTCACACGCCACGCCAAAATAAAAGTCTTTTGTTTTGCTTTTTATTGCCACTTACTGTTGCAGGCATGACTTATTGATACATTTCTCCCTCGTTTTTCCACTTTCTCACACACACACATATATTCAGTATTTGGAGTTGATCAAAACATTTACTCTAAACATTTTAAGACAATTTTAAAAACTTTTTTAATCCACTAAGACTGTTTAAAGCAGAAAATCCCAACATTCTAAAAAGTATAACAAATAATCTGATGGGTATCTTGAGCTAAAACATGTGTACAGACACATTCTGGAGACACAAAGACTTTTCTTAAACCTTAAAAAGGGGTAAAATATGTGCCTTTAAGTAAAAAGTACCCATTACTACTACACGTTTTAGTTTCACTAGCTGGGTCATTATCACTATAAAGTGCCTTTGATGTCTCACAATATTGAATCAGTCCTATATGAACATAATGCACAATAATGAAACTCTGATGTTTTGATATAATTAGTTAAACCATTACACACATGCAGGTAGATTTATAAGTGTTTTGAAATATCTTTTTGTCAATTTTTGCCAAATTCTTTCATTGAATGGATATGATTTTGCTATGTCCCACACACTGCTCAGACAACTTCAGTGAGTCTAAAAAGTAGGTAAATTATATCAAATTAAAAAGATTTTTAAACATTCTTATTATACTTAACAAGTTATTTGATTAAAAAAAAAGTAATTTTAATAACTTTTATTCTGTTTTAATAATATCATTAATCATTTGCACGTGTCCTTGAAATTGCTGTCCACCCTGTCATGATGTGGTAAATGCCCCTTTAAGAAACCCTCTGATGTACTCATTGGCATCCCAATGCCCAGTTTTTAAAATGTAAAATATAGATCTTAAAGAGCTTAAATAAGGAAACACTTTATCAGCTTCAGATACATCCTGTGTTGAATAAATTAGCCAAAATTGTCCTCCTTGTCATTGTCCACATATTGTTAATTAGTTAATGTTTTTATCACTTATAAACACACACTACACCATTTGATGCAATATATGAGTGGACAATACAAACCTTTTGTCAATATCTGTCTCAGTCTATATTTATGATATCCTTTTAAAGTCCATATAATGGATCTCACTGACTGTTTGAAATGAATCTACAGCCCTAAGTATTTATACATTTATGTGAACATCTGTAATCTAATTATTTACCTTATTCTGAAAAAAACAAGAACAGTATTATTAAGGTGTTTAACTTGAGTTGTCTCCAACATTCCCTTCACTCCTCCAATACAGTGTACAATATAAAGATTTACATTTATTAGCAAATTTAGTTTAACTTGAAGAACAATAATAATTTATTTTACCATTAATTTGCATATTGATAAAACCTAATTGATAATAGAAGAGGCGGCATGGTGGGTCAGTGGTTTGCAGTTGAATTCTTGAAAACTTTTACAACCCTTTAATATGAACCCTTTAATATTTGTTGTTGTACCTGTTGTTTTTCAAATGTTCCTCCATATTTAGTTCACTAAATAAAGCCTTTGTCCACTCTGTCATGCTAATGTCCACCCTGTCATCTTGTTCCACCGTCATGTTCAACTTTTATGAAAATGAACAAATTATTTATAACCTCAGCAAAACATCTTGTGTGATTTCTTAATTAACTAATAAGGGCCAGTTAATATTGTTTAAAAGTTTGACAAAATATTTTAGATCTTGGGTTTTATTTAGAAAAGTATGTGCACCGATTGCATATTTTATTGGAAAATAAATGTTTTGTCCATTATTTCATTATTATAAATAGACTTTTTCAATGAAGTTGGGTTGGTAAAGGGACACATTACCTTTCTGAAAATATACATGTTATAATCACACTGCAATGAAAATATACTTATACTACTTTGAATTTGTTCATGACAGGATTGACACAATTTGAGGTTTGTTTCCTGTTTTTCTGCTTGCAGATTATTTGTAAAAAGTGCAGGAGCTTGACCAACATTCATTTCTTACAGCCTAAGGTCTAATAAATACAACAACTACCTATGTGGTTAAATAAAAAATCTCAAACCTTTTTTTTTTATTTTGGTGTCTCAAAGGCACTTTATAGCAGTGTTTCCCAACCCTGTTCCTGGAGGCACACCAACAGTACATATTTTGGATGTCTCCCTTTTCTGACCCATTAACTTCAGGTGTTGGAGTCTCTTCTGATGTTATGATTAGTTGATTCAGGTGTGTTTGATTAGGGAGAGGTTGAAAATGTGTACTGTTGGTGTGCCTTCAGGAACAGGGTTGGGAAACACTGCTTTATAGTGACAATGACCCTAAAAACGTTTTTCAAAATTGTATTAAAAATGTTTAGATTAAAGGTTTTGATCAACTTTAAATACTGAATATCCGTGTCTGTGTGAGAGATAGCAGATCTGTTGTGTAAAGTGGGAAACGAGGGAGAAATGTATTAATAAGTCATAACTGAAAGTGGCAAAAAAGCTAAACAAAAAGGACTTTTATTTTGGCGTGGCGTGTGACGTCATAAGGCTGCGCTGCTCCCGCGATGTGATTCAAGTGGAGAAAGGTTTGTTTTAAAGTTTTTACAGATATAAAGCGATTGATTAAAGTTTCAGGTTTTCCCTCCGTTGCAAAATATGTACCTGTTGTTGACAATATTATTTACTCTTTATACAACGTATTACTATTTTACTCACAGTAATCGAGGGCTTCTGTTTGAATAAAGTAACAGAAATGTGTATAATAAATGTTTTAATGAAGGTTTAATTTATTAAGTAGCATACTGTCAGTTCATTCTATGTATACATCACTATATATAAGAAATGGAGTAAGATTGTTTTAATCTGCTCATTTGTGGCTATTGTTTCTAGCTCAGACCTGATTTCTTTATTGAGGTAAAGTTGGTTTTATATTCGCACATTCAGACTTTCTCCTAAACTAACTTAATATAACTTTTTAAAATAATTATTTGCTAATTCTAAACAGGGAAATCATCTTATCAAAATACAACATTGTTCACAGTCAAATAAACAGTAATGTTGTTTTCAAGTCCTACTTAGATGAGGTTTCAGACTCAAAGTACCATGGTAAACAATACAAGGACCATGTCACAAGTTGTCACTGAACAAATGTGCGAATATAAAACCAACTTTACCTCAATTATTTCTTTTTGATTTCTTGTTTCTTTCATCTTTTTGTTAATTACTCTCATATAAAGAAACTGTTGAAGAGAAGTTATTTTGTTTCTGCTCATTGTTTTGTTTATTTTAAACAGGATAAAGTGTCCAAATGCAGAGGAAAAACTCCTGCTGAAGCGACTGATCTCCACACTGTTATAAAGATGGTGTTTATTAAAGAGGAGAGTGAAGATGTGAAGATTGAAGAAACATTCACAGTCAAACAGGAAGATCTGCAGGAACAAACAGGTTGATTTTCATTCTCAAAGACCAACTCAGTCATTTGATCCTCATTCAGATATATTTTAATAATAAGAATACTAAATTTAATCCATCTTGCAGCCCTGAGTGTGCTGCCTAGTTCTCCTAAATGCACATAAGCACTCATTGAAAGACAGGAATGAGTTTCTTTTGTTACTAGTTCCCATGTCTTTACCATCTTCATTCTTTTATGTATTATTAGTCTCCCATTTTCTTTAGCTTCTTGAGTTTCTTACTTTTCTTGTTCTCCTACTGTTTGTAAAGCGTCCTTGAGCACTGGGGCTATATAAAATAAATAAAAACAATAAATTAAAACAAATTTAACTGAGCTGACGATATACAGTATTCTCATAGAAGATATCTGTTATTACAGTGATTGTGTTGGATTAGTACAGGGGTGTCCAAACTTCGTCCTGGAAGGCCGGTGTCCTGCAGCTTTTACCTCCAACTTGCCTCAACACACCTGCATTAATGTTTCTAGAAAGCCTAGTAAGTAGGGATGGCTGACGTGAAACTGATGTTTCGACATAGTATCGAGATCCCGAAGGGCAAGTGTTTCGAAACACTACACGGAAGCATGATCCGAAACACTCAGGTCACGTGACTAAAGTGTTTAGAAAAACCTGGTCACGTGACTAAAGCAATTTAAAGCATCGATCAGTTCAGAAGCGATTCGAGACCTGGCGAATCTGCGTTTGACAAACAGGGTCCAAAATTTCTTCTGTCTCATATAGCCTAGCGGAACATGCGTGTGCATGTTGTTACTGAGCTTCCAATGGCTTTTGGGTTCGAATCCCGACTTGTACAAATACTCTGAATTCATGATTTTATGTATTTTAATAATGTTACTGTTTTATAGTGTAGTCTAGATAGGATACAGCTGCTGATACGCCATCAATTTAGCATCATTTTTGTAACACTGTAAAACAATAATGAATATTTTACAGTACTGTGATGGTTGGGTTTAGGTTTTGGGTAGATGTTAATAAAATACAATGGGAAATTTATTAAATATTATAAATAATTCTTGTTAACTTCTGGCCACAACCATGTCTGATCTAGCAAAAACCCTGTTTCATGACCAAAACAAGACATATTTATTCACAAAGTGTTTATTCGGATGTCAGACCAATGTTGAAACAAAACGATACAAGAACAAAGCATTTCATACAGATATTAAAGCATTTAAAAATAGCTTCATCAGCCTGGGTTCGAACCCAGTATCCCCACACGGTAGTCAGGAACCCTAACCGCTTCACTAAATCGCTTGCAGATCCTAGCTTATAAAGTGGGGTTTAATACCTCAATTTGCTCAACTCTTTGCTGAAGCTATTTCAGTGCAATATATAAAAATGACCACTAGGTGTCACCGACGAGTGAAGTTTCGAAACGTTCATGAAGCCTTGCTTTGCCCACCACTACTAGCTTGATTAGCTAGCCCAGGTGTGTCTGATTGGGGTTGTAACTAAACTTTGCAGGACACCGGCCCTCCAGGACAGAGTTTGGACACCCCTGGCTTAGTACTTTCCACTTGCATATGTCACGTTGATCACAATTTCCTTTTTTTCATGAACTGCTTTATGGATTAAAACTTGTTTCTAGTAGTTGTTACTAGTTCTCACACATTTCTGCATGCACATGAACTTTGCAGCTTGCGAGCACCTTTAATAATAATTTAAACATTTGATTAGAGATGGATCGCAAAATGTGCTCAAAAGAGTGGCTACATGTGGTGAAGAACGATGGCAAAGCTAAGTGTAATTATTGTAATAAACTAATAAGTTATAAAACAGAGTCACGACCAACATGACAAAGCATCTGCGGTTCGGTCACATACTTCACGAATATTGAATTAAAAGAATGGTGTGTTAGGTTCATTGTGCTTCACCGCGGGTGCAACTAACAACAGTTTTGCATTTTAGTTTAACTTTTTGAGTGTGATGAGCAGTTCGGTCTTAGTTTTTATTTCAATATCTTGAGGTGAAACTAAACTGTGCATTCTCTCCACCTCCTCATTCATAAACAGCGAGACGTGCTGTTGAAGCATGCAGGAGAGACGGCTTTACAATCTGTCATTCATAATCTTAGCTGTTGTATTGAGTCGAAAGAATAAATAAAGTAGAATGTTCTTTTAACAGTCCCGATACGTTTAATCTTTTCCTTTTGCTAAATTTTTATCATTTCTCTTCTCCAAATTAGATTTTATAAAAATCTGCTTGTTTGTTTTAAAACCGAAAGCAGCGCCCGTCACTTGGTGTTTTTCCATAAGATACACCTTTGTGAATGTTTTATTTTATGTGTTTAATCTTTAATGTGTTTTTAATCATTTTATTTAAAAGAAAAGCGTGTAAATACCTATTAAAACTGAATAAAGAGCATGGTCTAATCAGAAATAAAGGTAATTAGTTATCTATTTCATTATTTCATGCATAAAATAGGCTAGTCTTTTTATAAATTGAGTTAATTGATCTGAAACTTTTAATAGCATTTTTTTTCTTGTAAATGATAAAAGTTGCATCAGATTGATAAAAACTAACCTGAATATCTGCGTGAACAGGGCCACAATGACTTTTTTTTATATTGAAACAATTGGATAGTGTCTTTCTGTCTACATGAGAGGCAAACATGTCAGAAAAAAAAAAAACTGCTGAATCTCCACAAATATTTTGTTGACTTATAAAACAAATGTTGTCTGGTTTAGTAATGCATAAAAAAATGCAAAGCAGAATTCTCCTGAGCTCATTAACCCACTGATGACATTTTAAGGTGGTTAATGAGGTTTGTTGTGTTATTTTAGGAAGTTTCGACTGAACAGGAGCAAAGGCTACCTGATTAACATTACATTCCTCAAAAAAAAACACTTGCAATCTAGACGGTCACCTCATGCTTGTCCGTAAACTCCACTCATTAAAATAACGGCTTGGTGTTTATACTGTAAAATCGTGACGATATTTAATTATTGATCGTGAGCCACAAATATCATTATCTTGATAATAATACGATTAATCGTGCAGCCCTATACCCTTTCATTATGTACTTGGCTGTTTTTGACCCGTTGACTTCCATTATAACCACATTTTTAACCGCAAAGCCATGACACCAAATAATCACGCATTCTAGATTGTTGGTGTTTTCCCTGTTGGGAAGAGGTCAAATGTGTCATTTTTACTGTTGATCATCAGTTGGCAGCATTAACCCTTTAGATAGGCCTGTTAAAAAAAGGTTCTGTCTTTTATATGGAGTTCAGTGGAGTAAAACAGCAGATTATAGTGTGCAGATTATTATAAATGCAGTGTATACCGTTTTGATGCATCTTCTTCTTATAACGACAACAAGAACTTAATTTACACGTTCAGTTTTGATCATACAGATAAGATCACTACATCAATCAAATCTGTTAAGTGTCTAGTTTTTATTGTGTACACAATGACAACAAGCGTGTGTGCTTTTGCAATATAAGGATAATAAACAGTGTAGGCATTCTCTCTTTTCTCTCTCCGCATTTTTAGAAATGCGTCAGTAAAGTGCACTGAAACTCCACGAAAACAAAACACACAGATCACTGGAAAGGAATATTTGAACCTATCGGTGTACAATATACTTATGCCCTGTTTTTCTAGGCTTTATTGGTGATAACGGTCAGAAATGTTGGACCATTATTGCCTTTTTAGCATAAGCAGAGGAGAGAAACTAGCCAGACAGTAATGTGTGAATTGTGGAGCGGGCTAAATCTAAAGAAACATATGCATTTTTTGGTAAGTGTACTTTTTTTTTTTTTTTTTTTTTATTAATTTTTTTTTGCCATAATAAAAAATATATATTTGTAGAGTAACCCATGTTTTGCTGTCATTAATATTTTAATAAATTATAATAGGTAGAACTGTCCGAGATATGAACAAAAGCAAGTGATGCGTCATAGTTTGATTAAAAAATGGTTATAAAAATCCTTATGATCATTTAAAATTATTTATAAAAATAAAACAAATAATTAGTTTTAAAAAATTGAACGTTAATAATGATATGATGTAGTTCCGGAAACTTTCTACTTTGTTTATCTGTCTAACTTTACAGTGGGTTTCTTTTGACCGGCCCCTGTCGTTTTAAAGAATATCACAACGCCGAACATGGCAAGTATAAGTTTTGCGAGGTGTGTGCGCAGTCTGTGGAGGTGTGTGGCGCCAGGCGAAAGTATAAATCCACCTTCTCTCTCTCTCTCTCTCTCTCTCTCTCTCTCTCTCTCTCTCTCTCTCTCTCTCTCTCTCTCACACACACACACACACACACACACACACACACACACATTACTCCATATAAAAGACAGAAACATTTTTTGCACTGTAACTGATGATCAATAGTAAAAATCACAAATCTCTTCCCAACAGGGAAATGTAACAGTGGTGTGGGAATGGTGATCCCCAAAAAATGTAATAAATAAATAAACAAACATTACACAAATATGTTCGTCACTTGTTTTTAAATTATTAATCTTGGGCGCCAGACAGAATATCTGTCAAAATACCTTTTAAAGAAAATATACTACGACTAGCTCTCACCACCAGTTACAAATATTAAGCAATAAAAAAAATAATAAACAAGATGCACCGATAGTAAATTTCTCAGCCGAAACCGATAGCCGATTGTTTAGAGTGCTATCTGCCGATACCGATAGTTTAATGGTTCTGCATTTTAAACTAAATTAATCACTCATAATAAGTCCAATAATTTAATCATTCTGAACTTTATTTTCTCTAATTGAACAGTTGTTTCAGAGAGAATGGTCTCATAAACGGAGAACACGTTGCTCAAATTAGCATTAACACATTAAAAATGTGTCAAATTAAAGACTATCAAATTTTTTTCTATCTTGTTAATTCATAATAACATAACTAAATATAAACAATGCCATTTTTATTCTAAAACTTATTCTCAAATTCACTCATCACAGTCAAACACATATTTGCTTTATAATCTGAACATCAAGCTGGTGATATTAAATAGAAACAGTTTTGATGATATTAACTGATTAATATTAGTTAAATATGAAAAGCATGCTGTTTTTACAAAGCATTTCCATCAAATCCATGTGAAATATAAAACTTTCTATACAATCAAGCAAGTTTTATAACTATCAAACATTTTAATCTGAACTTTTTTGATGATATTCACTAAAGAATAACTGGATCATAAAGCATTTCTCACAATCATTTAGAATTTCCCTCAAATAAGTTAATGTCTCTGCATCACAGAACAGCAAACTTATTACATTTTTTAACTTTCTTCTTAAGTGACATCAACATTAACAATTCTGAACATCTGCTCACAGCATCTCATTCCTTACCCTTAAATAAGGAAATTGGTTAAGTTCTTCTTCACAAATAAAAGCATTTCTGCTTTATCGCAGCTTAAACAATTTCTTTTCTTGTTTAGGATATTAGATGCTGAGCTAAAGGTTCTTTCACTATTGACGCTCGTACATGACTTGTGCAACCTCTGGCAGACGGGCCTGATTAGCAGACCAGTACATTAGCGCGCTCTAGTGCCTGGGAACCAGCGGCTCTGCTAGGTAAATGGAAACTTGCGTTGACACACTCGCATTCTCCACCACAGTTCCGTTTTCATAATCAATTTCGTTGAATATGGCTAGAGATAGATTCTGTTGAAGATTCTTTTGCTTCCATGCGAGCGCTCTTTAGTTGTATGATATCTAAAAAATAATAATCAGACGTGTGTTAAAAACGAGAATGATTAAAAAGCCTATTTTATAGCCTATTACTATATTTTATATTGAACTTACCTTCTAGATTCTGCACGCACGTCACTATCTTAAGTATATCTTAACTATCTACCCTCACACCCCCAGCACTTCACTTCGTGTGCACCCCCGGAAATAATCTCCCGGATTTTATGATCCGAATGTTGGCAGGTATGAATGTTTCCTGTGTTTTTTCAATTTTCAGATTTTGATAAGTGTTGTAAGACTTAATGAAAACTATTGTTTTATTTATTTATTTCAGACCTAATTGAAGAGAATGAGGGAAGTAAAGCGGAGGAACAACATGTCAAAATTGAGGAAAAAACACATTTACAGACTGATGGCATTTTGAAAAGGAGAGACAAGAATCGTTTTACCTGCACTCAGTGTGGAAAGAGTTTTGGAAGAAAAGGCAATCTTAAGATTCACATGAGGATCCACACTGGAGAGAAACCATTCACATGCACTCAGTGTGGAAAGAGTTTCAGCCAATCATCATCCCTTAATGACCACATGAGGATCCACACTGGAGAGAAACCATTCACATGCACTCAGTGTGGGGAGAGTTTTAAATGCTCATCACACCTTAATCAACACACGAGGAACCACACTGGAGAGAAACCATTCACATGCACTCAGTGTGGGAAAAGTTTCAGCCAATCATCACACCTTAATGAACACATGAGGATCCACACTGGAGAGAAACCATTCACATGCACTCACTGTGGGAAGAGTTTCAGCCAATCATCATCTCTTAATAAACACATGAGGATCCACACTGGAGAGAAACCATTCACATGCACTCAGTGTGGAAAGAGTTTTAACCAATCATCAGCCCTTAATCTACACATGAGGATCCACACTGGAGAGAAACCATTCACATGCACTCACTGTGGGAAGAGTTTCAGCCAATCATCATCCCTTAATAAACACATGAGGATCCACACTGGAGAGAAACCATTCACGTGCACTCAGTGTAGAAAGAGTTTCAGCCAATCATCATCCCTTAATCTACACACGATGAGCCACACTGGAGAGAAACCATTCACTTGCACTTAAGCCGCGGTCACACTGGACTTTTCTCCCTATAGACTACCATTCATACCAACGCGAATGCGACAGACCAAAAACGCAAGTTCGTGCATCAAGTTTCACAGTTCACTTCTTACAAAGTTCAAGCTTGGTGATCAATCATAGATCAAAACATGACCTCTCTGGACAGAAATGTCAAATATGGACCAATCGCTCACTTTTTTAATGTCTAATCATCTTGTTTAATCCCACCCCTTTTCGCAGAGCCGTACAACAGAATTTCTTATGCTCAAACTCTAGTGTGACCGCAGCTTCGGTGCGGGATGAGTTTTAGCGACTCCTCAGACCTTAATCAGAATCAGACTGAGCTTTATTGCCAGGTATATTCACACATACAAGGAATTTGTTTTCGTGACAGAGCTTCTACTGTGCAACAGAATTACAGAGACAGGACAATAAACAGATAATAAATATATAAAAAAGCAGTAAATAATGAATGCAAATAAACAAATGGACAAGTGTATGTAGAGCTATATTACTATTACTAAATACCTATATACAACATTATGTGCAACTGTTATGTGGAAATTGGCATGTAAAGTATGTTGTTAAATAAGTGTATACGTGTAAAAAAGTGTATAGCAAGTAGTAATGTTGGTTCAACAGTTATTCAACAATTATTATCATCATCAAGTGTTTATGAGATGGATTGCCTGAAGGAAGAAACTGTTTTTGTGTCGGGCTGTTCTGGTGTGCAGTGCTTTGTAATGTCAACCAGAAGTTAAAAGTGATCCACTGACAGACAAAGGTGGGCACAGAGCTGAGTTATTTAGGGCACGAGAAGTTTTGGGATGATAGTGTCAAAAACTGAGCTAAAGTCAACAAACAAGATCCTCACTTAGGTCCCTGGCCTGTCTAGGTGTTGCAGAACATAATGCAGTCCCATATTGACTGCATCATCCACAGACCTGTTTGCTCTGTAGGCAAACTGGAGAGAGTCCAGTGAGGGTTCAGTGATGTCCTTCAGGTGAGCCAGCATCAGTTTTTCAAAGGACTTCATGACCACAGATGTTAGCACCACCGGTCTGTAGTCATTTAGTCCTGTAAGTTTGGGTGTCTTTGGGATGGAGATGATGGTGGAGCGTTTGAGGCAGGAGGGCACTTCACACAGCTCCAGTGATCTGTTGAAGATCAGGGTGAAGATGAGGGCCAGTTGGTCAGCACATGATTTTAAACTGGCTGGTGTGATAAAATCTGGGCCTGGTGCTTTTTTCCTCTTCTGTTTCCGGAAGACCTTGAACACATCATCTTCACTGAACTGAAGTTTCTCAGAATAGTTCCTTTTTGCGACTCTGATCTCCCTTTCCAGTGTGTATTTGGCCTGTTTATACAAGGCCCTTTCCCTATTCCTGTAAGCAACCTCCTTGGCCTGACGTAGCAGTCTAAGTTTTACAGTGAACCATGGTTTGTCATTGTTGTATTTGAATTGAGTCCTGGGAGGAATGCACATGTCTTCACAGAAAATGATATAAGATGTTACAGTCTCTGTGAGCTCATCCAGATCGTTTGCAGCAGCTTCAAAAACACTCCAGTCAGTGAGGTCGAAATAAACACATGAAGACCATTCACATTCACTCAGTGTGGGAAGAGTTTCAACCGATCAGCAAACATTAATGAACGCAAGAAGATCCACACTGGTGTGAAAAAGTATATGTGCTTTAAGTGTGAGAAGACTTTTATTACAGCTCCAAAATTAAAACTGCACCAGACGATTCACACTGGAGAGACCGTACAAGTGTTCACACTGTGACAAGAGGTTTAATCAGTTAACACATCTGAAAACACAAAAGGGGATTTACACTGGAGAGAAACCGTACAGCTCTGATCAGTGTCTACAGAGTTTCGCTCATTCAGCGCAGCTTAAGAAACACATGGACAAAAAGTTGCACACATGACATGAATGCAGCAAAACATTTTTTCATGTGCAAAGGATGTTTCATGTCTGAATAATGTTTGAAAAGGCTGAGTGATGGTATACTGTTTTCCAACACTCCTACACTACAGTAGGTGGGGTTGTAAATGTGTTGCGCTCCTCGCGTTTACCGTAAACACAATGATGGCGGCTGAGAGAAGAACAGTTTCATAAACATCTTCACAAACAGCACCTCTGCGGCTTAAAATCTCATTGCAAGTGATTGTACAGGTGCGGATACATCTGTACTCTACTCTCCAGTGTATTCATGTAGCTAGTGTTGTTTTGGACGATGTTCTCTTTCTGACTCCCTGAATAAGAAACAAATCACTGGGAAGACACCACACATCAAAGAAGGTGGACCTCCAGGACGGTTGGTTTGCAGTATACCAGGGCCTCAAGTTTAGAAAGCCCATTCAATTGTCCAATTGTCATCTTTTATCAGTAAAGTTTCTTTTAGATTCAAGATTCTTTCTAGTTTACTACATTTACCTTTTTGAGTAGAATACAAACTTGATGAATATATTATGATTTAGGCAGAGCGACGGGTATGAAGTTTTACAACATTAATACAGTGTGATGATCCCAAGACTCCAGATTGGAGTATGTGGTAAATCCTGATTGAATGCCTGCATTACTCATCAATGGGTCTATAAAAGTTCTTTAGCTTAGGATCCTAAGTTCTTTATCTTCATAATTATCCCTAGACATTTGTTGGTTGCTTTGATTGATTGTTCTATGAGTTACATTTTATAATAAATAATTTGCATTCAGGCTATTTTGTTGGCTCATCTCTCTTTTATGTTGCGACTCAAACAAGCGGGTCATAACACTTTGTAAAATGTTTCCGGTTGTATCCGAGATCTTGGCCTTTCAGTCATGACCATAGGTGAGAGTAGGAACCTAGATTGAGCAGTAAATTGAGAACATTGCCTTTCTTCTTAGCTCCTTCACCACAACAGACAATCACATCAACTGCATTACTTTTGCCGCTGCACTGATTCATCTTTAAATCTCACATTCCATTCCATATGAAAAAAAAAGCAGATACTTGAACTCCATTTGGGGTAAGGACTCTCCTTCAAAATGGAAATGGTCACCTTTCTCCAGTCAAGCACCATGGTCTCTGGCTTAAAAGTACTGTTTCTTTCCCTGCCATGTCACACTCAGCAGCAAACCGTTCGAAGCCAAAAGGACAATGTTATCTGCGAATGGCAGAGACAGTCCTAGCCTGCACCTACAATTTTGTCAGTAAAAATTATTATGTTTTTTGAGATCAGCCTCAAAAATAACACATTTACCAATTAAAGTGAATAAATGGATGGATGGATAGACATTGTAGTGGTGGAAGGGGAAGTAGGATGGCTTGTTTAACCATAAACCAAGATGGAGCTCTCTCAGGAGGGATGGACCAGTGCGCGAGATGTCTCAGACTGAAGGCGTAATAATAAAATAAATGCTCAGGAAGCCCCAACCCTGTTTTATCAACTGGCTGTTGCAATGCATTCCTATATTACCTAGGGTGCTTATTGGTCCAGAGAAATTAATTGACTAAATTATCAAACTGTTTTAAATATTGTAAAGAAATATTTACAGGGATCTACTGAAGTAGAGAAGTAACTTTAGGAAGGCAATTCATTTTAAGTACCTCAGAGCAGTGGTTCTCTATTCTGGTGCTTGCGCAAAATGAGTTGACAACCGTCCCAAATTAATTTTAGTTCTTATTACTAGATCCAGGGGCGTAGCACCAAATTCTGGGCCCTGTACCCTCTCAATGTCAGTGGGCCCCCTACACATTTTTTTTAAATTATTTGAATATAAACATGCACAAATAGTGTTTTAATCTATAATCAAATCAGATTATAATAATGACTGGTTCTTTCATTCACCACCAAATTGATGCATTTGGCCTACTTGTGCTCAAATACCTTTAAACCGTAGGCTACATCGGGTTTGTGTACTGACATTTTGATCCATGATACTGATGCAAGTTTTGATTTAAAAACATTTATTTTTGGAGAACACGAGACAACTGTACCCTCAGAAACAAATCAAATAAGCTAAGCCTGCCATAATACAAATAGTCAACTATCAAAAAATAACAAAGTCAAATGAGATGTAATCTACATCCCAGTAAATCCCCACTGACGAGTCTTTTTGTTTGCAAAATCAGTGATGAGATCTGTAAAGTCCAACTGTTTGGCCAATTGGCTTTCAATTGACAGAATGGCAAGGCTGTTTAGTCTATCCTGGCCCATTGTTGATCTCAAATCAATATTACCTGTGTGCACTTGAGAACACAGTGGTATTGGTAGGCACATTTACATGTGCAGAAATATAGGCGGATAATTTATTAAGGATTTTTAGAATATAGCATACATTAAGCAATAGTAGGGCTAGTAACTTTACATTGTGCTGACACTTTTTCCACCACTCCACTCTCTCAGTATACGTTCTCATTCCCACGGAGTCAGCTCTGCTGTCTTCAGTAGGCAATAGCACTTAGCACACACACTGAATCAAAAGGCTTACTTATTTAAGGTAAACAACTCACAATTAGGAAGCAAGGGGGGAGCTCGCCCTTTCAGCAATGATCTCACCTTGTCTTTCCTCATTTCTGCTCTCAGTCTCAGCCTCATCTCCAGAAGAGCAGCCAGGACTGGCCAGTGCTGCTACTGCTGGTGTGTCGGAACCACTGGTTGTTTCTGAAACTGGTTAATGTTGGCAACCTGACGTTAGCTGGCCTGGCCCATAATTTACTTACAGCAACAAGCAACCTGGTTGACAAACTAAGCTAAAGATTTAACATTAGCATACATTCAATACAGGGCTCGAAATTAACTTTTTTACTTGGTAGCACTGGTGCTCCCAACTTCAAAAAGTTAGGAGCATCCCAAAAAATTTAGGAGCACCCATTTTCTTTTTAGTTATGCGCCGATCTTGATTCTTAATGGCCGATTTTGATTAGCACACGTACATCTCGGAGATGTCTATTTGACGTCTGCATTCACATCTGCAAGACATCTACAAGACGTTTCCTATCAAATGTGAAATAGACTTCTATTAGACATCTTTAAGATGTTTGCGATTCAGAATGTGTGTTAAACTGACATCATACAGACGTCTGCCAGATGTTTGTATAAAGCAGGTGCTTTCCAGATCAAGAGATCTTTAACAGACATCTTGCAGACGTATACAGACACAAAATATCTAAATTTTGTAATATAATAATAATGGCATTTCAACCTTTATACCATTAAAAGGGATAAATCAAGTATATAATTTCTTATATTAGTATTACTTAATTGTTTAGATTTTTAAAAGGCAAATTAACTTCTTTCACATTTACACATGGATCGATTATTGCAATAATTTGACCATAAACAGCTGAAAAAATTTATTGGAAATAAAAATTCATTCTCTGTCACAAGGGGACGCTTTAGGAGCGCTGAAATATTACGGTTTCCCTAGTAATGGTGTTATCAATATTTTTTTAAATAAATAATGACATTGACATCAATTGGAGGGGCCAATTAATTCGAAGTAGGCTACAAAAAAAAAAAATAATAATAATAAAAAATTGGTGGGATTTCAAAGGGCCCTCTCCCTAGACGGGGCCCTGGGTAGTCAGGTCCACTTTTCCCCCCACTACCACGCCCATGTACGAGAGCATGTACGAGTGATTGTTTGTTTGTTTTTA